>NC_073693.1:342228498-342509734 GCF_029784155.1 Uranotaenia lowii
TTTTTGTCAATTTTGTTAATTTTTGTCAATTTTGTCAATTTTGTCAATTTTGTCAATTTTGTCAATTTTGTCAATTTTGTCAATTTTGTTAATTTTGTCAATTTTGTCAATTTTGTCAATTTTGTCAATTTTGTCAATTTTGTCAATTTTGTCAATTTTGTCAATTTTGTCAATTTTGTCAATTTTGTCAATTTTGTCAATTTTGTTAATTTTGTCAATTTTGTCAATTTGTCAATTTTGTCAATTTTGTCAATTTTGTCAATTTTGTCAATTTTGTCAATTTTGTTAATTTTGTCAATTTTGTCAATTTTGTCAATTTTGTCAATTTTGTCAATTTTGTCAATTTTGTCAATTTTGTCAATTTTGTCAATTTTGTCAATTTTGTCAATTTTGTCAATTTTGTCAATTTGGTCAATTTGGTCAATTTGGTCAATTTTGTCAATTTTGTCAATTTGTTCAATTTTGTCAATTTTGTCAATTTTGTCAATTTTGTCAATTTTGTCAATTTTGTCAATTTTGTCAATTTTGTCAATTTTGTCAATTTTGTCAATTTTGTCAATTTTGTCAATTTTGTCAATTTTGTCAATTTTGTCAATTTTGTCAATTTTGTCAATTTTGTCAATTTTGTCAATTTTGTCAATTTTGTCAATTTTGTCAATTTTGTCAATTTTGTCAATTTTGTCAATTTTGTCAATTTTGTCAATTTTGTCAATTTTGTCAATTTTGTCAATTTTGTCAATTTTGTCAATTTTGTCAATTTTGTCAATTTTGTCAATTTTGTCAATTTTGTCAATTTTGTCAATTTTGTCAATTTTGTCAATTTTGTCAATTTTGTCAATTTTGTCAATTTTGTCAATTTTGTCAATTTTGTCAATTTTGTCAATTTTGTCAATTTGTCAATTTTGTCAATTTTGTCAATTTTGTCAATTTTGTCAATTTTGTCAATTTTGTCAATTTTGTCAATTTTGTCAATTTTGTCAATTTTGTCAATTTTGTCAATTTTGTCAATTTTGTCAATTTTGTCAATTTTGTCAATTTTGTCAATTTTGTCAATTTTGTCAATTTTGTCAATTTTGTCAATTTTGTCAATTTTGTCAATTTTGTCAATTTTGTCAATTTTGTCAATTTTGTCAATTTTGTCAATTTTGTCAATTTTGTCAATTTTGTCAATTTTGTCAATTTTGTCAATTTTGTCAATTTTGTCAATTTTGTCAATTTTGTCAATTTTGTCAATTTTGTCAATTTTGTCAATTTGTCAATTTTGTCAATTTTGTCAATTTTGTCAATTTTGTCAATTTTGTCAATTTGTCAATTTTGTCAATTTTGTCAATTTTGTCAATTTTGTCAATTTTGTCAATTTTGTCAATTTTGTCAATTTTGTCAATTTTGTCAATTTTGTCAATTTTGTCAATTTTGTCAATTTTGTCAATTTGTCAATTTTGTCAATTTTGTCAATTTTGTCAATTTTGTCAATTTTGTCAATTTTGTCAATTTTGTCAATTTTGTCAATTTTGTCAATTTTGTCAATTTTGTCAATTTTGTCAATTTTGTCAATTTTGTCAATTTTGTCAATTTTGTCAATTTTGTCAATTTTGTCAATTTTGTCAATTTTGTCAATTTTGTCAATTTTGTCAATTTTGTCAATTTTGTCAATTTTGTCAATTTTGTCAATTTTGTCAATTTTGTCAATTTTGTCAATTTTGTCAATTTTGTCAATTTTGTCAATTTTGTCAATTTTGTCAATTTTGTCAATTTTGTCAATTTTGTCAATTTTGTCAATTTTGTCAATTTTGTCATTTTGTCAATTTTGTCAATTTTGTCAATTTTGTCAATTTTGTCAATTTTGTCAATTTTGTCATTTTGTCAATTTTGTCAATTTGTCAATTTTGTCAATTTTGTCAATATTGTCAATTTTGTCAATTTTTTCAATTTTTTCAATTTTTTCAATTTCGTGAATTTCGTCAATTTTGTCAATTTTGTGAAGTTTGTGAATTTTGTGAATTTTATGAATTTTGTGAATTTTGTGAATTTTGTGAATTTTGTGAATTTTGTGAATTTTGTCAATTTTGTCAATTTTGTCAATTTTGTCAATTTTGTCAATTTTTGTCAATTTTGTCAATTTTGTCAATTTTGTCAATTTTGTCAATTTTGTCAATTTTGTCAATTTTGTCAATTTTGTCAATTTTGTCAATTTTGTCAATTTTGTCAATTTTGTCAATTTTGTCAATTTTGTCAATTTTGTCAATTTTGTCAATTTTGTCAATTTCGTTAATTTTGTCAATTTTGTCAATTTTGTCAATTTTGTCAATTTTGTCAATTTTGTCAATTTTGTCAATTTTGTCAATTTTGTCAATTTCGTCAATTTCGTCAATTTTGTCAATTTTGTCAATTTTGTCAATTTTTGTCAATTTTGTCAATTTTGTCAATTTTGTCAATTTTGTCAATTTTGTCAGTTTTGTCAATTTTTCAACTTTGTCAATTTTGTCAATTTTGTCAATTTTGTCAATTTTGTCAATTTTGTCAATTTTGTCAATTTTGTCAATTTTGTCAATTTTGTCAATTTTGTCAATTTTGTCAGTTTTGTCAATTTTGTCAATTTTGTCAATTTTGTCAATTTTGTCAATTTTGTCAATTTTGTGAATTTTGTCAATTTTGTCAATTTTGTCAATTTTGTCAATTTTGTCAATTTTGTAATTTTTTTCAATTTTGTCAATTTTGTCAATTTTGTCAATTTTGTCAATTTAGACAATTTTGTCAATTTTGTCAATTTTGTCAATTTGTTCAATTTTGTCAGTTTTGTAAATTTTGTACATTTGTCAATTTTGACAATTTTGACAATTTTGAAAATTTTGACAATTTTGAAAATTTTGACAATTTTGACAATTTTGAAAATTTTGACAATTTTGACAATTTTGACAATCTTGACAATTTGAATAGTTTTAACAATTTGACAATTTTGTCAATGTTGACAATTTTAACGATTTTGACAATTTGTATATATTTGATATATAAAAAGCAATTTCTGTATGTTTGTTTGTTTGTTTGTTTGTTTGTTTGTCCTCTATAGACTCAGCCGTCTTAAGAGATAAAGAGCTGAAATTTGGCATGGATGCTTATTAGGACCAGGAAAGATGAAAAATGTTTTCAGATTTTTGGATGACCCCTTCTGAAGGGGGTCGTTCATAGAAGACAAATATTGTTTTCGCGATATTGACGTTATTTTTCGTCGGATCGTGTTGAAAATTTGCAAATGAGTGTTTTGAAAGACGAGCAATCGATTTCAGGTGTTAAATTTTGTGTAAGGGGTCAGCCAAAGGGGTCGTCCATATAAACTGTTCACTGTTTTTGCGATATTGACGTTATTAAACATCGTATTCAGATGAAAATTGGTACACGATAGTTTTGAGTGACGTGCAATCGATTTGAGGTATCAAATTCAGTGTAAGGGGCCGGCAAAAGGGGTCGTCCATATTAAATTTTCAGTAACTTAGTGATATTGACGTTGTTATACATCAGATTGGGATGAAAATTTGCACATAGGAGTTATTAGGGACAAACAACTGATTTCACTTATTCAAACTAAAATCAGGGATCGGTTAAAGGGGTCGTCCATATAAACTATTCACTGTTATAGCGATATTGTCGTTATTATACATCGGATTCAGATGAAAATCGGTACACGAGAGTTTTGAGAGACGAGCAATGGATTTCAGGTATTAAATTCACGTACAGGGCCGGCAAAGGGGATCGTCCATATAAACCTTTCAATATTTTTGCAATATCGTCGTTATTATACATCGGATTGGGATGAATATTTGCACATGGTAGTTTTCAGGGACGGGCAATCGATTTCAGATGTCAAATGTTTTGCCAGGGGTCGACGAAAGGGATCGTTCAGATGAAATAATTTTTCATCATTTAGCAATATTGCAGTTATTGTAAAATGCATTGCTTTGAAAATTTGCACACGGGAGTTTTGAGGGAAGGGCAATCGATTTCAGATATCAAAGATTGGATAAGAGCCCCCGAAAGGAGTTTAGCTTTTTGGCAATAATTGCGTTGTTATGCAATGATTTAGTCGAAATTTATACACGCGGTTTTTTTGGCACGATCAATTGATTCCTGATTTCAAATTTAGTAGCAGACGACAGACAAAGTGATCGTCCAATATTTTTGAAATTATTACTTAACAATGAATTTAGAAGTGCATCTGGAGAATGCTTGGCAATTAACTTTCATACAAACTGTCTATGACATACTCCAAGTTGAAAGCGAAACGGAGTTCGTATGGGATCAGCTAGTATTTGATAATATTGATAATTTTGATAATTTTGACAATTTTGACAATTCTTCCTCATTGTTCAGGTATTGTTTGCCTTAGATTTTATTTATAATACTTTAACTTTTACTCTTCTTAATGGGTGCTTCGAAATTAACCATAATTGAGCAATTTCTGAGTTAAGATAAGAAAAAGTTTACGATCACCAGTTAATTGGTTGGTTATTGCTCGTAAAAATGAAGCAATTTTTTGTGCCTCTATCCGTAACCTTTTAATTACTTTATTTTTAGAGTTTGATCCTCTTGCTAGTTCCATTCCCAATGAAATGACGCAAACATGTTTTTTCACACTGTGGCTGACTGAATATCGTTAAAATAACATTTCCATTCAAACTTAAGCCCTAGTCGCTCTGGTTGGACAAGTGCAATTAATTGGCTAATTAATGCCAGTCTAGACCACCTTCTGAGCTTAGTATAAGAACCCATCAATATGAACTGGTCTGAAACTGAAACGTAGATAGGCTACATGAAACTGAGCTGTCAACCTTTCAAGGAGTTAAGATGAAAAGATGAAGATGAAGATGAAAATCATAGATTACGAATTCAAAATTGGATTCAAAATTCGAATTTCAAAACTTGGTTGGTATTAATATTGTTAAAATTGTAAAAATTGTAAAAATTGTAAAAATTTTAAAAATTGTAAAAATAGTAAAATTTTTAAAAATTGTAAAAATTGTCAAATTGTAAAAATTGTTAAAATTTTAAAAATTGTCTAAATTGTTAAAATTGTCAATTTTTTCTTCAAAAATGTAAAAATCTTCAAATGTCTTAAAAGTTTTAAAATCAGGATTCATAATCTGAAACTCGCTATTGTGTGTTCTGATGCATCAGGAATTCATTCAACAAGAAACTTTGTAGAGAAAACTTATTTTGACACATTGTTTATATTACACAAACAGGTTGTTTTTACCAGTGACAGTCACTTGTGACAAACCCACAACAAATTAGCTTTGAGATAACAATAACTAATTGGGCCTTGGGGGAAAAATATTAATCCGTTTCCATACGATCGCCACCAGGTACAAGTTCCAAATGATTTGCAGCTAATCTATCGGAAAATCTAAGCTCGATTGCCTGCTATATTGTAGGGGTACTCGTACTAGTGTCCATATGATTGGCCTTTTGGCCATTGAAAGATAGAGAGACTTACCCTTGCTGCCGTTCAGGTCGATCGTGCTGTGTGCGGCCAGGTCCTGGTGGACGTACAGAATGTGCACCACGGCTATCTTAATTGAATTCCCAATGCTGGCGTCGGCGTAAATGCTGGAAACCTGTTGAGGAAAAAAAGAACGGAGAAATGGATGAAACGAAGAAACATTAGTTAGCTATAGATTCGGAGGGTTTGGATGCAGGTTGCTAGTTTTCTAGTAACCTCGAAAGCCCTACGGAAACCCGCGTTTTATTTATGGTTCCAGAGATCGACGCGATCGTGATAGCTGAAAAATAGCCACTGCCACCGCGTTAACGGTTCAGCGTTTCTTCGGGGCCATGGGATCTGTAAGGTGTTGCCAGCATCCCCATGTAAAAGCTAAAAGTGCCCATTATTACAACGATTTCGATGAGTTATGACGTGTTGCTTGGCTATCCCCTAGGTAGAACCAGGACTTGATTGTTTCGCTGTTGCTCTCAGCTCAATGGAGGCGTGTTTGATGAAATCTGGATCATTTTTCTTAAAACACCTCAAACAATGTGCAGTAAACTAGGGGTACTTTGAGCTAATATTGCACTCTATTGAAACACTTCCAAAAGTTTCCAAAAGAATTCACAGAACTAGCGAGAGAGAAAATGGGAGCGACGACGAAGCATCGCATATAGGCAATGGGCGCCTTCGCAATCCCGGCATACAATTTATCATGTATTAAACAGAGAAAGCAATAGCCTTCACTCAATTTCACTTCGATTAGCTGTCACCCAAGCAACCAAAAGTCGCGTTTTTACTTAAAGATGGAACTCCTAAGTTCACATTTGGCAGAAAAAATATTTTACGGAAGCTTCAGGTGACTCTTGTCACGTAAAAGTTACTCAGGAACTTATATCGCCTTTTGAAAGGTTCAATTATCGATAACGGAACTTTTAAGCGCTTTTAAAGCAACTTTTTTCAAGATGGTCCATAACGTTCGCCTAACACTTTCTAACGCACCGTTAAGATACTTCTAGGTTTTAAAAAACCTAAATGGGAATTCTAAGCGACCTGTCAAAAATGTCTGTCAATTTATTGTCATGGTATTTGTTTTGTTTATATCGGTACTGATATTTACAAATAGAATTCAAGAATTTTTCGAATTTTTCTTATCAATTTTAAGATATTGGTCGAGAGACTGGTGTGTTTCATTGCAACCTAGAGAGCAGCGGTTCAATTCTCTAGGCGAAAGTAGCTTTTGTAATCAAAACAATGTAATTAAAATCAATGAGATAGACCATGATAGACCGGCAATCTAGCAATCTTTCATGTGGTTGTCAGAGTAATCTGTCAACCGGATTTTTTTCGGCGCCTAGAAGTTTTTGGACATTCTCTTAGAAGCTGAATAGCATTCTCTTCAGCCACTTAAACGAACTTGACAGTAGCTTTTAGAACTTTAATTTTGGGCTGATTAACATTCTCTTCAGACAGAAACAAGAGCTGACAGCTTTCGTTGACGTTTGTTATGTTTGATTGTATTGATATGGTAAACAAATGCGTATGTGTGGGTGCATACACGAGGATGTGTGGGTGTACGTGTGCGTTCCAAATCGAAAATGCACTCCATGGAAATTTTCTGAAAACAAATTAAATGAAAAAAAATGATTCTTTGTTTATTTTATTTACAATGCTATTTTCTAATGCATTATATAAATAAAGAATCCGCTTCACTTCCTTAATTAAAAAAAAATCACTTTATATCACTTTCATGAACTGCATGCAGCAATCGCCTCGATTCAGTCGGTCCTCTTCTATCTGGCCTCTGGTACTCATCCTGGTTGTTCTTGTGGCGTTCGGGGCACTTACAGTTGCCACGACGTGAAACCATGGTGCGATTGGAATGCTGCAGTATAACCATTAGGTACACTCGTGTTGGCAGTCAAGGGAAAAGGTTGATTGAATTCTCCTGCAATAAAACATGCAAAAAATAAGATACTGGAATGTAAAATAAATGAAAAATTATACCTGAAAAAGTCCTCCTGATGGCAGTTCTCTGTGATGGCTGCGACTATAAGCTGTTTGTGGTCGATTCCTTACACTTCTGCTTAAGTTGGATAGGCCATGTTGCTGCGTTGCGATTTCGTTGTAATCTGACTGGCAGTGACTTGAAGCATGAACAATCGATCTCTAACACCACCATGTAAAAAGTCGTTAGATTTTAAACCAGTAATGTACTGGAGTATATGTGACATCTCATTTGTGTATAATATGCATAAAAATATAAATTGACAATGTGTGTGTGACATTTTTCGGTTGAAGGGTTGAAAACACACCAATACAAAGAATTTTGACACTTTTAACTGTCAATCAACTGTCAGTTAACTGTACCACATTGCCCATACAGGGCAATGTGGTACAAAGAAGGTGATGAACAAACACGCACACTATTACAGAACTCGTTAACCAAAAAGTAAAAAGGTAAACAAAGCCTACGTCACTCGCCAGGAGGTTTATTTATGTATCGTAGGCGAGTATCGTAAACAGCAGTTGGCAATGATTTTTTTCTCTATAGTGTTCGCTGTTGGTTGTTTGTTTGAAAATACAACTGACGTCAAAAAAAAACTTTTACTAACACTTAGCACGGGATTTCCATCACCACCTGGAGATATGCATCGTGTAGACCAAATTAAAGATCTTGGTGTTATTCTAGACAGCCATATGACTTTCAAGCATCACTACTCTGCAACTATCGAGAAAGCTAACCGGATGCTGGGATTTATCTTACGTTTGAGCAAAGAATTCACTGATCCTGTCTGCCTGCGAGCTCTATACTGCTGTTTGGTTCGTTCAACATTAGAATCTGCAAGCCTAGTGTGGTGGCCATTTGAAGCTGTGTGGATTGCGCGTTTCGAAGCAATTCAAAGAAGATTCGTACGATATGCTCTTCGGGAATTGCCTTGGGAGAACCCTCTTAACCTGCCACCGTATGCTCAGCGTTGTGCCCTACTGGGACTTCACACACTCTCGGATCGTCATGCCATCGGCCAGTCACTGTTCGTGGCGAAGGTTTTACGAAATGAAATCGATTGTTCATGGCTTCTTTCTCGATGTAATATCTATGCCCCTGAAAGAGCTCTGCGAAATCGTGACTGGCTTTCACTAGAATCAAGAAGCACTCGGTATGGTAGTAACGACCCTTTACGTTCCGCAAAAATAAGCTTTCTACGTTTTTATACGCTTTTTGACTTCAATGTATGTACAACAACCTTTAAACGACGGATTGAATCTTATTTAAGTGACGAATTGAGAAATAATAATTAGAAACATCATCGTTCGTGCAATGTAACTTTTATGTAAAGTTGTATTTGTAAAGTTGTATTTTTGTATTTTTCCCGCGAGTGAAACGACAAAATGTCTTTTTATTGCATACGCCACCGGGGTTTGTCCCGGGCGTGAACGAAAACGCTGCCGATCGAGAAAATAGTGGATCCGAAATTCTCGGATACGAAGATGAATAAAAAAAGCGATTCCGAAAACACAAGGCTGGATGCACTTTACCGGAAATATGAACAAGTGCATAATAAGAAGATTGTGAGAGTGCAAAATTAGTATAGTGGCTTTCGTAGCAAAGTGATGGAGCTATGAAAGCATAAAGAAGAAGTGGAACATGTCGAAACGGTGTATACGAGATTCGAAGAGTGCTTCAATCTGGTGTTTGCTGCAGTCGAAGAGCTTATCCTAAAGCATGATGTCACCCCTGTCAGCGCCCAAATGGCGCGACCTCAAGTTGTAATACAGCAACAGCAAGATACCCATACCAACCTTCGATGGTAAATATTCAAACTGGTCGAAGTTTGAAGCAGTTTTCAAAGAATTGATGGAGAAATCGAACGATTCCAAAGCTGTGAAACTTTACCAACTTGACAAGACGCTCGTCCAGAGTGCTGGATGCGTAGGTGATCACCGAAGGTAACTATAAATAGGCGTGGAACATATTAACAGACCGACACGAAAACAAAAGGGTTATTGCCGAGAGTCATATCCGTGGCTTGCTTACCCTGCATAAAATTAGTTCCGAAACCCACAAAGAGCTGCGACGATTGCTGGATGAGCTTAAAAGACATGACGCAGGAACTTAAGAGAATTTCCGAAGTTATGGTAGTGTACTTTTTGACTAGTGAGCTTAACAGAAATACAAGAAAGGCTTGGGAATCCCACCAGAAGCGAGAAGAACTCCCAAAATGCGAACCGACAGTTACTTTCCTCAAAAGTCGCTGTCAAATCCTCGAAAAAGTTACCCTTCAACAGGTTCTCGAATTCTCAAGCCAAAGTCGCAACCAATTACCGCCAAGTATCCAGCTCTCAAAGTTCATGCTGCTGCGACTAATTCCTTGCCGAAAGAATGTTGCGAGTTTTGCCAAGGCCTGCACATGAATTTCCACATGAACGTAGTACAACATCCTCAACAACTTGGAATTAGAATGGAGGATGGAGAATGTCAAGGTCAGTGAGGTGTGTTTTAACTGTCTGAGAAAAGGTCCCAGCTCTCGGGACTGCCAATCGATGAAAACCTGTCGGAAGTGTGGGAAGCGCAATCACACTCAGCTCCACAACGATACAACGGAGAGCTTTGAGGCAGCACGTAGCAGCGCACTCATACCGCATCCCCAGAAGCTCAAGGAGAAGCAGGTGCAGACTACGGCCACAGCTTGGTTCACACAACAATAATCGAAAACAGTTTTCCTGTTGACCGCCATGGTTAACACATTAGACACCCGAAACCAGCTACAACCATGCCGTATCCTGCTTGATTGTGGCTCTCAAGTAAATTTCGTCAGAGAAGAGTTTGCTCAACGATTGGGATTGCGCTTACAACAGATGGCAGTGCTCATCCGAAAAAAATCATGGCGTCAAAACATTGGCTCGAAGCAAAGTGGTGATCGAACTCCAATCACGATGTACCGACTTCGAGAAATTCATCGAGTGCCTCGTGACTCCGACCGTGACAGATGAAATACCATCCTCTAATATCCAAGTGACAAACTGGAATATTCCCGTTGGAGTGCAACTAGCCAACCTGGATTTCTACAAACATGGAAAGATCGATGTGCTTGTGGGTGCCGAACTATTCTTCCAATTAATGAGACTAGGATGCATTAAGTTGGCCGACAATACTCCAGAGCTTCGAGAAACGAAACTGGGGTAGATAGTCTCTGGCGTTCTCAACGAACCTCTGACGAACCAAGCAAACCTCTGCTATTCCCACGCAGTTTCGCTAGACAGTGCTGGAGATTCGATATGTCGTTTCTAAATAGAAACTCAAAGAGATTCCTACAGATACCAACGTTAAGACAGAACACGAAAATGTGAGTCTGATTTCTGCTCGACGCACCTACGAAACAACGAAGGCCGAATCGTTGTTAAACTGCTATTTCGTTTGAACAAGGATCAAATCTCCGACAACCGAGCATTAGCCCACACTCGATACATGATGTTTGAGCAGCGCTTGAACAAAACCCCGAGCTGGAAGATCACCTATTCATTTGTGAGTATGAGAAGCTTTTACAGTGGACATAGCGAAGATGTACCGCCAGGTGGAAGTGGATCCAAGTGATACCAGTTTCCAGCGAATTTTCTGGAGGGAGAAGCCGGAAGATCGACTCCGTGTGTTGGAGTTGATGACGGTGACCTACGGAACAGGATCAGCTCCGTTTCAAGCCTTTTGATGTGTGAAGCAGCTAGGCAAAGAGGGTTGGATGCGGAGGAGGGGGCGAAACGCAGCCGAAATTTGACAGCTGACTGTTTGGCTGGCTGCTGGCTGGCTGGGATGCCAGGTGCTCTGATTTTTTGTAAAACACGAAGTTTTGCCAATCATCAAGATAATTCATAGAATCGAAAAAAAAACTTCCGGCTGAGCTCCGGGTTGGTAAGCAAACATCCGATCCTCATCCGATCATCATCGAGATGAATAAGCTGCTTCAGGAGGACCCCCGTCGGTTGCCATCGCTGCTCCAGAAGATCCGATAGAGTAATCCGGATCTGATGGGTATCATTTGGAAAAACCAGATTAAGTTTTTGGCACTATTGAACGAGGGAACCGATGAGCTGAAGGGTGGTGGAAGGGGCGGCCTCAGCGATTGCAGTGACGTAGCGCATGATGTAGCCGGTTTAGGATTTTGGTTGTTTGTTCCCCCTTTAACAGATCCTTCCTATTATCGCGATTAATCACAGCTATTTCGGAGCGTCCGAAAAGTGCGGAGTGTATTGTGATTTAAGATACAAAAAAGTGTTTCGAATAAAATGAATTCATTGAATACTCAAATCATTTCTTTGTTTCCGGGAGTGTAATTTAAATAAAATAAAATAAACTAAAATACAATTTGGTTTTCAATCTTTTGATCTTTGGTCTACGATAAGCTTGTGCACAGACAAACATAGACTTTTTTTTATCAAATTTCACTGATTTTTTATCTCAAACACCTGGCAGCCTTGGACCCTTATTTTCGTAAACACTTCAGCCAGATGTCAAAACTTTTTTCAATATGGCTGAACGTGCGATTTGGCATGTGAGACCACCTTACTAGATTCATCATGGTATGGACAGTTCTTTTGTATCGACTGGAATTTTGTTTTTCAGACGTCCGGTCCCTTCTATTAGAGCAAGTCCAATGGTGTTGGGAAAAAGTGGTAGGAATTTTGACGTCTGTAGCACAGATGGGAATTTTTCTATCGTGAAATATAGACCAAAAAGCTTGGCCGTCCACCGGTGTGATAGAATACGAAGGTATAAAATTGAAAGCAACCAGCGATGCCAAGAGAATTTGCTTTTCAGTAATTTTACTGACTTTTTGTATTTTGAATTCACCGTTTGAAAATTGAAATCAAATTCATTTTACTTGATCATTAACTTGAAATAGCAGTGCCAATATGAAAATTTTATTAGTTATATGTATGAATAAGTATTGTTTAAGTTATAATGCATCCCAATATTAAAATGTATTCTGCAGAATTAGGAGTTTTGTATTGGAGTGCATTTGATAAAACGAGTTGATAAAGTTTTTGAACTCTTTCTAAAACTTTCATTTTCAAAGTGATAATTAAGTAAGTGACAAATAAAAAGTATAGATATTTCAGACACAAGCTGAATTTTACTCCCGATACGACGCCTTACGTTTGATATGATTGACACTTGTCGAATCAACAGCGAGGGTTCCGTTTTCTTAAGATGATGGATCCATTAAAGACGGCGTTCTGAACTTGTTACCGTACATTCCGACGGAATATCTTTTTCAAATAAAAAAGCGAAACTATTTCCTACTCCCGAAAACCGCTCAAACAAAACATACCAACAGAATTTATTTATTCACACAGCTATCTGGCATCTCTGCGCCTCAAAATCTATTCGATTGGCAAGGGCATGAAAAAAATTGGCTGTAAGTTTTAAAGAGTTAATTAACTTGCAATTCGTATCAATTTAAGTGATAAAAGATTTAAAAAAAAAGAAAATATCACTTTATGTTTTAATCCTGAAATTGCTCAATTTCCTTTATTTTCCCCTCAACTGAGGTTTTGAGCATTAGATAGATGGCAGCACCGAAGCGTTTCATGCACGAATACTGTATTGCAACGCCGACTCTATCACTCGGTTCGGTGTTGCAAAACATCGTGTTTTTATATCACCCTCAGCCAAAAAGTGTTATACGATACAAATTTTGCAGCGCGAAACTGTTCGAATATCAGATTTTCCCAACACCGGTGTACGGGAAATGTGTTGTGATGTGTTGTAAACCTTTGAAATTTCCAACTCCATCTCAACCAGTGAACTTGCTCTTAGAGCAAGTCCAATGGTGTTGGGAAAAAGTGGTAGGAATTTTGACGTCTGTAGCACAGATGGGAATTTTTCTATCGTGAAATATAGACCAAAAATGTTGGCCGTCCACCGGTGTGATAGAATACGAAGGTATAAAATCGAAAGCAACCAGCGATGCCAAGAGAATTTGCTTTTCATTAATTTTACAGATTTTTTTGTATTTTGAATTCACCGTTTGAAAATTGAAATCAAATTCATTTTACTTGATCATAAACTTGAAATAGTAGTATCAATATGAAAATTTTATTATTTACTAGCTGATCCCGTACGAACTTCGTTTCGCTTTAAATCATTGGTACGTCAAAATGAGTTTATAAAATGTATTCGAAACATTCTTTCGACAATTTTGGGGAAAAAATTCAACAGTGTTTAAAGTCGCTATACTATTACTATTACTTGAAATTCAAATTAAACGGTTGATTGGCTTTTTATTAAAATTTATGTGAGAGTGTTTTCTTCTCGATCGGTTGCAAAATCTGAACATTATGGCAGAAACATGTACTATTTGTTTGTGTACACGACTCTTTTGCTTGACCTTCACACTTAAATTGGTATCAATTAACTGCCTCCAACAAAATTATTGCACAAAACACTGAACTTTCAATGAAACCCTCTTTTTCTGTCCCATGGCCCGAAATTCGTTATTGAAACCAATTTTACGTACGTCAAAACTCCCTTGTGCCATTTTTTCTTGTAAAATTATATGTAAAATAACGTCAGGAACTTGAAAACAGTGATCAGTGAATATAGACGCCCCTTTCGCCGACCCTTGACACGGAATTTGCTACCTGTTAGTCAATTGCTCATAGTTTATAACCCTCATCTGAACATTTTCATCTCAATCCGATGCATGATCACGACAATATCGCGAAAACAGTGAGCAACTAACATGGACGGCCTTTTTTTGACCACGATTCAAAACTTGACACCTGTAATCAATTATCTTTTCTGTTAAACTTCCATGTGCCAATTTTCATTACAATTCCATGCTCAATCAAGAGAATATCGTAAAAACAGTGAACAGATAATAACCCCTTTTGCCGACCCCTGAGTCAAGATTTGAAACCTGGAAGCAAAAGAGCGTCCCTCAAAACTCCTATGCGGAAATTTTCATCTCAATCCAATGTAGAATAACGTCAAAATCGCAAAAACATTAAAGTTGGGTATGGACGACTCCTTCAGCCAACTTCTGATCCGCAATTCGAAACTTGAAATCGATTGCTCGTCTCTCAAAACACTCATGTGCAAATTTTCATCACAATCCGGTGTATAATAACACCAATATCGCAAAAACATTAATCAGTGGATATGGACGACCCCTTTGGCAGACCCCTGACCCTAAATTTGATAACTGTAATCGATTGTTCGTCTCTCAAAACACTCATGTGCAAATTTTCATCACAATCCAATGTAAAATAAAGCCAATATCGCAAAAACATTAATCAGTGGATATGGACGACCCCTATTGCCGACCTCAAACCCAAAATTTTATAACTGTAATCGATTGCTCGTCTCTCAAAACACTCATGTGCAAATTTTCATCACAATCCGATGTATAATAACGCCAATATCGCAAAAACATTAATCAGTTAATATGGACGACCCCTTTGGCCAACCCCTGACCCTAAATTTGATAACTGTAATCGATTGTTCGTCTCTCAAAACACTCATGTGCAAATTTTCATCACAATCCAATGTAAAATAAAGCCAATATCGCAAAAACATTAATCAGTGGATATGGACGACCCCTTTAGCCGACCTCTGACCCTAAATTTGATAACTGTAATCGATTGCTCGTCTCTCAAAACACTCATGTGCAAATTTTCATCACAATCCGACGGAAAATAACGTCAATAACGTGAAAACAATATTTGTCTTGTATGGACGACCCCCTTCAGAAGGGGTCGTCCAAAAATCTAAAAACATTTTTCATCATTCCTGGTCCTAATGAGCATCCATGCCAAATTTCAGATCTCTAGCTCTTAAGATGGCTGAGTCTATAGAGGACAAACAAACAAACAAACAAACATACAGATAATTGCTTTTTATATATATAGATATGTATAAATAAGTATTGTTTAAGTTATAATGCATTCCAATATTAAACTGTATTCTGCAGAATTAGGAGTTTTGTATTAGAGTGCATTTGATTACACGAGTTGATCAAGTTTTTGAACTCTTCCTAAAACTTTAATTTTCAAAGTGATAATTATGTATGTTACAAATAAAAAGTATAGGTATTTCAGACACAAGCCAAATTTTACTTCCGATACGACGCCTATACGTTTGATCTGATTGACACTTGTCGAATTAACAGCGAGGGTTCCGTTTTCTAAAGATGATGGATCCATTAAAGACGGCGTTCCGAACTTGTTACCGGACATTCCGACGGAATATCTTTTTCAAATAAAAAAGCGAAACAATTTCCTACACCCGAAAATCGCTCAAACAAAACAGACAGAATTTATTTATTCACCCAGCTATTTGGCATCTCTGCGCCTCAAAATGTATTCGATTGGCAAGGGCATGAAAAAAATTGGCTGTAAGTTTTAAAGAGCTTATTAACTTCATTGCAATTCGTATCAATTCATGTGATAAAATATTTTTTTAAAATAAGAAAATTTCACTTTATGTTAAAATCCTGAAATTGCTCAATTTCCTTTATTTTCCCCTCAATTGAGGTTTTGAGCATAAGATAGATGGCAGCACCGAAGCGTTTCATGCACGAATACTGTATTGCAACGCCGACTCTATCACTCGGTTCGGTGTTGCAAAACATCGTGTTTTTCTATCACCCTCAGCCAAAAAGTGTTATACGATGCAAATTTTGCAGCGCGAAACTGTTCGAATATCAGATTTTTCCAACACCGGTGGACGGCAAATGTGTTGTGATGTGTTGTAAACCATCGAAATTCCCAACTCCATCTCAACCAGTGAACTTGCTCTTACATGTAGGTTCACTAGCCTGGACTAAGTAGTGATAGACAGAGTAGGGTGTGTCGTTTTGCAACTTATTTCGTATTTTTAAAACCCTGTAGTCTAAAAAATTTCCGTTTTGGTCTAAACGAACGACAGATTTTTTTGCAGGTTTTAATATGAGATTTAGATACCCGTGTTTTGCTTTGAAATTTGGTAAGAAAAAACGCTAATATTTGTTCGGAGAAAGTCACTATTGTGATTTTCCTTGAATATTTTATTACCACGCAATGCAAATGCAATTCGAATACATTGTGCTTACTGGAAAATTTGGCTATAACTTTGCCGAAGACGGCAAAGCGGTAGGAGTACCAAGAAAAAAAGGTATAACGCCTTAAATAGAGCATTCTTTTTTTTCGTGAAAGATGACTGACAGATTTTCCGTCAAATTTTCATAAGTATTATTAACAAGGAAGTTATTGATTTTGTAGCATTAAAATGTTCTGATGAAATGATTTTCATTAGGTTTTCTATCATTTGTAAAAAAAAGTAAGGGTTGCCAGAAATTTAGAGTCACCAGATGCAATGGATTTGCAAAAAAAAAAAAATCTAAAATTGAGTGGTGCTGTCTTTTTTACTAGTTCAAATCACATTTTGAATTAGGTTTGGGCATTTCCAATCGTGCAGTTTGTTGGGCGAGTAAAAAATAATGATTTTATTACAACGATTAAACTTGGTTTGGAGCCACCATGATTCGCTTCTATTTTCTAGAGCAATCATCAATTCGGTTGCACGCTTAACAATGAAATTTCTAAATTATTTGAAGAAAAAAATTGCTCAAAATTAAAAAAAAACTTAAGGGTTATAAATAAGTTCCCAATATGTTGAAAATTTGTATTTAAAAAAATTCAATAATCCTGACTAGAGCGAATCAGGATTCTCAGAGAAATACAAAACAGTTCTATGTCAATGGAACTTGCCTAGAGTACTGTCGACTCGAACCACATTACTCCCCGTACGCCAACGGGATTTCCTCTTGAATACAAAGATGCAACGCGCAAGATCATTAATCAGATCAACGAAATGTACGCAAACGAGCCTGGCGAGACGACGTCTTGCAACAAGTGCTTCTGAATTGCCCAGAGGGCCAATACTCTCTTGTGTCCAGCAAGCAAGCATCGTTCCCCTCTGCATTTCTGGCTGTTACTAAATCGTAGATAAGTACCTTGAATCCCTTCTGCTGTGCCACTGTTTCAACCTTTCAACCTCTTTCATGGCCTTACCGCTGCAGATGCTGATTGCGTGGATAATTGAATTTTCCTGTTTGGATCAATCAGCTGAGCGACGGGGGAGGCAGAGTTTCTCAGTTTTTCAGGGGAAACTATCGCACTCAAAAATTGTAATATTAGGCAACGACCTAAATGACTCTTATCCTTGGTTGTATTGTACTTTAAGAAAATCTGTCCAAAGATTAAAAAAAATTAAAATGGTTGAGAACCTGGCAACAAACAGGTAGTAAAAGCCAGTTCAATGTTGAACAGTTCATGTTTCTGGTGATGCAGATACTTTTAACTCTCAACTGCCTACTGGCTTTAGGGTAGGAGTAGCGGCTAAATGGTGGAGGATATGGTGTTGCTAAACAAATTGATTTACATGGCAATTGATTGATTGCGATCGGATGCTGCACCGAAGGCAGCCCACAGCTCTGAATACGCGAAACAGTACGCTTGCCACTACATATTTCGTGATGATTTATCTAGGAAGTTCTCTTGGAACGGCTCCGTAGCTAATATTTTGAGTAGGTACTCTCGATCAGCATCATGTGGGTAGATATCACAGCAAAAATGATTGATCTATGAAACGGTATGGATTAGTTAGACTGTTGAGATTGATTGGTATTGATGTTTGGACTTAAGATGTGAATGATAAGTCCATTAGACATATTTGAATTTTTTTCGGAAAAACTATTTTCGAACTTTAAACTTTACAAGCTACCGTTACTATAAAGCCACTGCACTGTTCTTAATCCCACTCAAAAGGTTGATCAAGATTTATTACAAAAAAAAGGTTACAATACTTACGATCGACATCAGCGTTAGCACGTAGGACTTGAGCGTCTTCCCGTGGTACTCCTGCATCTTCTTATCGACCGCCACCAGCACCTCGATCGTGTACTCGTTGTTGGAAAGGTGTGCCGTACTACGCTTTGATCTTCTATGGCCTTTGACTCCTTCTTCCGCTAAGATGACACTCTCCAGGTGCATCGCCGGCTGTTGGCTGTTGGTGTCGCCATTGAGGTTATGTTCTGTGTACAAGGAGATACAGAAAAGGTGTCAGAATTAGTTAAAAAAAACGATTCGTTGGTGGAGCATGGTAAAGATACACAAAGTAAATGGTGATCGTTTGCATTAATATCTATCTTCAACGGGGGATGCTTCGGGGGCCGGCAAATCGAAAAACAAGTGAATGAGCTACAACAACAACAACAACTCATCCACGACGAGTGTTGGGGCATCCGCAGCTAGAGGGTGTCATTGAGTACCTACTCCTTCAAGTGAACTTGTATTTACACCATCATAAGAGCAGCACAACATGCCAGGCTTTGAAGAGTTGTTGTTTTCATTCATAACTACCTACTGGCTCCTCGCCTCGCGCCTAGTTTAAGTTATGAGCAAAAACATTTATGATTGTTTGGTGTTACTTCAAGTGGATGCTGCCGCCTAGCCGTTGCCACTTGGATCTCGGAGGGAATAGGGTTACTAACGAAAATAAGAACTTGTAGCTCGGATAATCTAAATAAGAATTTGCGATCATTGAACAGAATTCTTAGTTCAGATCTCAAAGTGTGATTTCTAAATGCCATTTTTTTTTAAATGTATAAGGTTTAGAATACTCTGAATTTCCAAGTATTAAAAATTCTCGAATCCTAATCGGTTGAACTCATTCCATTTTATCCTTAAATTTTCAAAATTAGAATCAACATCAACGTAATTTTCTTCAAGAAAACAAAGGAAAAATATGTTTTTTTTTAATGTCAAAAAAAAAGATAAATTGTATAACATTCAAGCTTATTTTTTTTTATAACCATTTATGGTTCTTAAATAACCATTTCATGGTTTTTACTTCAAAACCGCCCATTTGGTTATTTTTCATCAATTTGATAGATTCAGCAGCCGGTTGCCGGCGAACGTCCTCTTCTTGAAACTAAATTGCAAATAGTTTCCTCCACAATAGGATGCTGAAATCTGGAGGTTGTCTTTGATTGGAAGCTTTGAAATACTGGTACGGTCATTTCCGTACCATCCGGAAAGCTGAATCGGATCGGACTGCCTAAAAAACTGCTTGCTGCTGCTAACTGACTGAAATGCTTTTTTAACTAAATTTGCTGCAACAGGGATCTCGCAGCTCAAAATATCAAGAAGCTGTCTCGGAATGACGACTGGACCATCGGAAACACTCCGAAGTTGGATGAAGCCTACATCTCTGGCACTGCTCTAGCTTGGATGGAGGTTTTCATTCTCAGGTATGTAAATTTGTACCTCTTTTTCAAATACCTAGATTTTCAATTAAAAAACATTTGCAGGTTTACCGGAAAACCGTCCCACTCCGGTAGTATTTTCCATTCATCTTTTTGCAATGGATGGATTGGAGTGTTCTCGAAGAATAACGTCTTCTGTTGGTGAAAAGAATTTAATCGACAAGTTCCGTGACGTGATTGTCTGGGTATAAAGACACAAAAGCGGAACATTCGATTCAGTTTGTTTCCGCCCGAATTTTCAACGATTGTTATATCTGAATCTAGATCCCCAAAAATGATATTGAAATTAAAAAAAAAATAGACGCATATTAATTGCCCACAGAATACATATGTTAAATATTTAAACTTAAAAATAATGGTTTCAGACGCAACTGCATCGAAAAAGAACCATTTTCTACGCTTCCCTTCCAAAATTCAAATTTGGTTTAAATAATAACCATTTTTCAACTCTGTCCTTGTTTGCTATGTTCGGAAAATAACTACACCCATAGAAGAGGTTGCAGAAATCCAATGCCTATTTAGCACATCTCTGTGCCGATAATGCGCTGAAATGTGCACTGTGCCGAAGATGATATGTTTGAAAAACCGTAACTGGCATAAGGACTCGGCTCCCAACTAAAATGATGCAAACTACATTCAAGCAAAACAAGAAAAACATTTTATGGGATTTCGTTCCTATTGGATAATTCATCCCAGAAACAAGAAAATAAAAATATAAACCACAGCGCCCGTAGGGAGAGTCGAACTCACATCACTAACCAAATGGTCTTACCAGACCGACATCTTAACCAGTGTACTATTTGAGCTTCATGCAGGAAGAGGGATATTTGTCATAGGCATTCTGCCACCGATCAATCACAAAAGAAACGCACGACAGTGGCTTCCCGGCGTTTGGCCTCCTTTCAAGGTATTCATTTGTCTTGCGATGGAAACGGGAAAGGGAACGGGAGTGGAGGAAACGGGAAACCCATTGAATGAGAACTGTGCTTTGCTTACTGCCTGCTATTACATACACACGCTACATATACACAGCTGCTAAAGCCGGGCAGCTTGGCCGGTGCTTGTTTGCCGGTGAATTGAAGGAATATATTCTTGTTGCTTTTGCTACATACACACGCACAGCTTAGCCGTGGTTGTTTGCCGGCGAATTGAATTGAAGGAATGTTTTTTTTGTTGTTGCTTTTACTGCATACACACGCACTTTCGGCCGTGGTTGTTTGCCGGTGAATTGAAGGGATTGAATTAGAAGGATGTTTTTGTTGTTGCTTTTGCTACATTCACACGCACAGTGCTCGGTTCGCTGGCTGCCTGGTGTTGGCCGGTATTTATTTCCATCCTTCTTCGTCTTGTGATGCGATAGGGAGGGACGTGAAAGCGTTTTTATTTTGTTTCTTTCAGACATACGCAATTCGGTTAACTTGGGAGATTAATGCCGGTGGGAGCAAATCGAATCAGCACCGATCGCGTTATCTTCTTGTACCAATGATGCTATGTAATTGACTACACGCCATTGGCACAGAGGCTTAATTTTGGGTGTATATTCCAACTTCTCCAGAATAAGTCATTTTGTGGGTTCTCTCTGAGAAGTCATAATAAAGCAAAACGCGGAAAAAGTTAAAAAATGGTTATTCTTTGCATCCTCAGTGCATCGTCAGCATTCTCCTTTTTACCTACAAATAATTCAGAGCCTCCAAGCTTGGACACTTTAAGGGATGCAAAAGATACACTTTCTTCAGTCGATAACCCACTGAGGATGCTAGAAAGTATCTAGTGAAATACTAGTATTTGAGTCTCTCAAATGCTGCGGCTGAATTCAAAGGAATCATCGACTATTTTGAAATCATAGTTTCATTCAGCTAAGAGGTTCTTCAAACTTTCTTTGATTATAAGGTTATTCTTGAAGCGAGCGAAAGTTTGTCTGGTTCTGTCTTATTTTGCAAACAGAGTTTAGAATTTTTAAAATTGATAAGGGCGACATTATGAATATTTATGATTTTAAGAATCGTTGACTTACTTGAGTTTCAGCTTAAGCTGGCGTTTTTTGCCTGTTGAAACGATTTGTTTGCGTAGGTAACATATGTTTGTTAGGCATTGGAACAGTTTGGAACCTATTTGTTTTAGATTTTTATTCATAACAATGAAAATTACAAACAAACATGAAACTGAAACTTTTTTAATGTAATAGTAAAATTTAGAATGCGTATCAATTCTACAAGTTTATTGACATTTCGTACTTCCAACTTTTTGAAAACTACACAATACATACAGTACCGTTCATCATTGTATAGAAATTGAAAACACGCGCACTGTCACTTCGACTTTGAACTTCCATAACTTTTTATTCTGATGATATTTTTTGATCGAATTTTTTGCATTAGATAGATCAACTATCAAGGCCGGATTGAAGGGGGGGCAAAAGGGGCAATTGCCCCGGCCCCCCCGGCTCAAGGGAGCCCCCGAGGGAAATAAAGTTTTAACATTACTTTAGTCTTACGACTACAAATCCATGAAAAGAAATCAATACTAGAAAATCAGAATGAAAACTTGAAATATAAATACTAAAGGGCCTCCGGATAATAATATCTAGATAAGTTTTTGTCTGAAAAAAGTAAGCAGTGAAGGAGCTTTCCCACATTTTGAGAGCTGAGAATATCATAATTTTCTGGACAAAACGGAATTAAAAAAAAAAAAATTATAAAGAATATGAGGCAAAACATATTGATTACATTTAAACGTTTTGCACAACAAAAGCATATCCTGTTCGACTGCCGTAACTTCACAAACCAACGAACACCTTTCACCTTTCTAAAAAATAAAACAAGTTTTGTTGAAATGCTAAAACGAAAGAAATATGAGGAGTACAAACAATAGGCTAGTTTTATAGACGAGATAAAAATGAATGTTTGAACAAGTTGTTAAATTTCCTACTTCAAATCATTCAAAATAAAGAAAAATTAAAATGTTTGCCCGCGAATCGATATAAATTGACAAATATAACTTGACAACATTGGCATTATGGAACACTCTGGTCCGTGCCAAAAGCGAAAAACGAAAAAAAAATGTTGTTTGTTGTTACGTTAAGTTTCCAAGTTATGGGTTACTGCACTAAAACAAAAATAGTTTATATAAAGATTCCCAACTCTTATGAAAACCGGGAGACAAAAAAAATAAGCGCCACCGTCAAATATGACGGCAGAAATGCAACTAAAACACAGTGAACACTGTTAGCAGAAAAAACTCATGTAAAGCATTTTTTATCACACTGTGGGACACATGTACTCAATTGAGAGTTTTAAAGCACAGCAATCAAAATTCCCATTAACAATAACTTATTTTCGCACTCAAAAATCTTTAGTGTCAGAAATGAGGGTGTGGATTATTTTATGCGCAGCGCACAAAAAGAGACTGCAAACTTTAGATCAGTGGATTGGTACATTTCTGCCATATTTTAAATCAGTACCTATTTAAATCAGTTTTCTTTATTTTTCTACTCGCTAACCGCTTTTTGTGACAGCAAAAGATTGCACAATATCCAAATTTTTCAAAAAAAATATATCAGCCTGATTGTTTCACTTTGAAGAAGACTCAAAATTTGCAAAACTAATAATAAAATAATATTCTTCAAAATTTAACACGACACTTAAGGTAAAGTAAAAATCCACAGTTTTATAAGTTGATCCAGCTGTTTCTATCATACAGCACTTTGAGTATTGGATTTCCTTGCAGGCCATTTAGCTAAATTTAGTTCTGTCTACAAAATTAACAGAGTGAATGAAGGTAGCGGTACATCTCAGGTGAAAATGAAAAATCTTCTCTAGCTAGTAACTAAAAATAGTTGAAAGATGAATTTTGAACTGGTCTCAGAGTTTAAAACCTCCTAAGATGTTTTAATTTCGATTCCTCTGATTTAACCGTAGGAATGTTGAGGGAATTGAGGGAATCAAAAATTAAAATCTTAAGAAGTTTTAAACACTGAGGCTGGCTTGAAATTCAACATTTCACTATGTTCTTAAATTATAAATAGTTAAATATTCCTCAATTATTATTTTCTTTATTCACTTTTTCATTCATTGTTGATTTCAATAATCAAAATAAAAACATTGTGAACGTTAATGTTTTCATTCTTATTTTAACTGTTTAAGTTTAAGTTTTTCAATTCAATCGATGAATCTGAATGCGGTTATCTCAATTTTACTGAGTCAGTAGCATTTGTTTCTGCAAAATTTAATCAAATTACTTCAGAGTGCATTTTGAATAATTTTAAATTGATTGAAAACATATCAGAGTGCATCATGATCTGCACGCTCGGATCTTTAAACACAATTTGTGAGAAATGTTGACCTTTTCCGTCAGCAGGTGGTGCTGATGTTTGTAGAAAGAATGTCGGTTAGGATTTATATGAAAAATTCCAAGAGCTGGGTATCTTTATATCTACTATCTTTGACTAAAATATCAGCTAATTGCGATTTATGATAAACATTTCAGAATTTCATCCGGGCAGTATCCGGGTTAATACCGCGTATTATAATATCTTTTCACCTTTCAATCATTGTTATTGAAATTTTCATTGGTTTATGAATTCTAAACCCATTTCCCTCCCTATTTTTGAAAGTAAAATCTATTAAAAAAAATTATAATTGTTTAAATTGGACCAATCGACAGTACAGGGTTTCTTTATTGAATTTCCATCCTAATTTCTGTCTTAGACTTGAAATTTGTATCGGAACATTTTCAACTGATTTAACCAAAATGTTATCTACTATCTACTAAAGTGAATATCATGAATTCAGCAAATCGTTCTCCAAACGATCATTCTCAAATTATCATAAAAACAATCTGATAGTCGAGTTGATCCTAATATTATCTTTTTCCAGATTCAATTCATTGGAATTTCCAAGTCTTGTGTTGTTTCTTCAGTTAATGAAGTTCAGTTTCATAATTTACTGTATTTTAAAAATTCAAGATCTTTATTTAAGGTACATAGTAACTCATTTGGATTCCTTATCTGATTTTTTTTCGATGATAAGTGATTCTGTGTTTTAAACATTTAATCTTTATTCTCATTTTTTTTTTCAACCGACCATTTTTGCACTAATACCCTTTTGGCTTTGAGGGCCTCAAATGAAACTTTCGTCACATTTAGACTAACAAGTTGATAGAAAAAAATTTATCTGATGAGTATCATATTCAAAAACATCTCACGAAAAGATTTTTTTAAGTTTCAAAGACATAGAATTGAAATTCACATTTGGTGCAATTTCTGCTTATGCTCTGATTGTAACTTTGTATCTCTTTTTTTTTTTTTTAATTTAATTCATATATTGTTCCTCAAAACTTGATTTGAAATTATGATTCAGATTTGAGACACTGAATTTTGGTTCTGAATATTACATGATTTAAAGTTTGGAATTCTTAAACTCTTAAATCTGTATCTCTAAGGAATGTGTATCTAAATATTTTGTTTGTTTTTTAAATTTTTTTTTCTATGTTTCAAATCTTCATGATACTTCCTGATTGTCATTAGGTAGATATTTCTCGAATAAGCACAAAGCAAACGATCAATGATGACATGAAAATTATTTGAAATATCAATCCGGTCGTTTTTTAAATTAGAGAATTTTAGTCGGTGATAGGTTTTAAAAAATGAGAGTTGAATTTTTCATTTTGCAGCTTAAATCAGAGTTTTCATTTTTAAGAAATGTCTAAACTCTTACGCAATGTTTGCACGTGACTGATTAACAATTTTCGTTTGAAGATACCAGAAATTATTTTCTAGGCAGACAACATGGCTATTTGAAGATAGTATACTGAACTCATCTCCTGTTTTTTATACGTTTAAAAGGTTTTGTATTTTCTGGGATAGCATTTGAAAAAAAAAATCGAATCATTGGGGCTCCCCGAGAAAAATTGCCCCGGGCCCCCCGATGGCTTAATCCGGCCCTGATATTAAGTTATCAACTAGTTAAAATAAGAAAAGCGATCCGATAAAGTTCAATTTTTGCCTTTTTACCTCCTCAAATCCTATAGTGCATTGTCGTGGTTTAACGATTTTTATACGAATCTCAATTCAGAGATTCACTCAGACCACTCAGACGCGCCTGTCGCTCACAAGAATAGATCAATGCCTGACTGTGATAGTGCCTAGTGTTGTCAAAATGACAAAAGTTGGCATAGAAATTTATTTTGCTTTATTTATCTTCAGTGTTGCCGGTTTCCACTATTATTTTAATTCATTTTATTCAGTTTATTTATCTTCCTTCATCTCATCTCTACAACACATACATACATGAAATCTTAATCTGTTTCAAGTTTTAAATGTATTGAACCTTGAGTTAAAAATACGAATAAGAAGTCGGCGATCTATTATATTTTGTTAATTTATATTCAATCTTGTTTTATCGAACTCATACAGAATCGCAATGAAACTTGATGGTTGCTCAAAGAGATTCCTTTTACTTAACTCTAAGCGTATATCTTCCGAGGATATGATGGCAAGCATCCTACAAATTCTAAAACAGCCAACCCACAGAAAGTGTACCATGTATGCTGTGACCGGAATTCGATCTCATGACCGTTGGTTTAGAAGACGTGAAGGGTTTTTTTTGTTTACGCCATGGGCTGCAAATTTAACTTCCAATTTTAAACTTTAAATTTTTTAACTTTAACCTCGAACATTCTGAATTTGTGCTGTTTGACTTTTGAACAAAGTAACCATTGGCTACGTGTATTTGTGAATAAAAAAATCTAGACTTCAGACTAGATTTTTTTTATTCACGAATACACGTTGCCAATGGTTACTTTGTTCAAAAGTCAAACAGCACAAATTCAGAATGTTCGAAACTGATACACTCTTTTTTTTTTATTTACGATGGCGCCGGCCATGTCCTAGTTGTCATTAGATAGGATGCGAAAAAATGGGAGGGGATGAAAAAGCACAATTTTATGTTTTAAGTTACATTTTTTTATTTGAATATTATGAAAGTTGTAGAATTTTAGTATTTTTATACATTGTATCTATGAAACAAGAAGAGCTAGACAGATTCTGAAGCGTGATTGAAGAGAGAAAAGGTTGAAAGATTTAAAATCAGATTTTGTTTTTCATAGAGGCATGGAAATTTTCAATTTAATCCTAAAGCAATATCTGTTTTTACTATTTTTCTAGTATAAACACATCAATTGCAAAATTTTAATATTTGAATTTTTTAAAAGATACATGGGTGACTGCTCTGATGCGGAGTCATACAACTAATAACCCTAGACGTCTAACATAATTAAGCATCACCTGTAACGTTAGCCAACTAAACAACCTGACCGTGCAGCCAGGTGAGCTTTGAAAGATGACCAACCAGATAGAAGGAATAAGTAAGTAAGTGCCGGTGAACATGTCTCCTTCACAGTACCCCTAGCTTTTACAAGCTTGACCCGCCTCACCAGCCGACGTAGTAGAATTAAAATATTATGCTAATCAAATTAACGATTTTTAAATGTTCCACCACTCCTTCTTTTCGTGTATGTGTGTCTAAGCGTTCAAAGGTGTTCACGAGATCAACTAGGTAAAGGGTGCAATGACCAAAAAGTGCTTGAACAAAACAACGTTAAGAGTATGTTAACTTATTCTTAATTTAAATTTCATGTTCCTTTTCTTTTTTAAGTCCGTACTAACATATTTGAAAAAAAGTAATTCGGTTGCGAAAAAACGAATGCTCGAGCCTATCTTTTCATAGTACGAATCAGATTTTAAATAGTTTGGATTCTACGTTGAAGTTAAGCACTTTTTAGCCGTTCCACCCTTTATCTGCTAAAGGCAGCTGAGGAACTTCCAAGCAAATCCATTGGACAGCTGCTTAGTTAGTTCGTTAGTTAGTTGGTCAGTCTCTTAGGCCCAAGCATAAATTGGTAGACACTTGGTCTAGTCCGAGCTCGCTTAAGTATGTTTTTCTTAGCAGAAGGTTGGACCCGCTGACTGGTCAACAACCAACAACAGATCAACCAGTTTTTCTTGCTCAAATTATCAGCTGCCTCTCGCTGACGACAATCTTTGAAGATTTGAACGAGACGTGAACATGACTTGACTTGGTTTGGCTTGGCTGGCAGAGGGAGCATGTTCTTGTGAACACAGCCGAAATAAATTATCCCCAGCCAGATTGGTGATTAATTGCAGGTCGAAATGGAATGTCAGAAATGTATGTTATTTCTAAGAAATGTGCAAAACTGTTCCAATTGATTTCCAATCGAATGGGACAAATAGTTCATGTGACTCAATTTACAGATAAGAATCCAACTTTACATATAACATGCTTAATATTGATTTTAAGAGTAAAAATTTACTCCTAAATTTCAAATTCTGAGTTAAAATATAAACTTGTAGAAAAGTTGTATATTTTCAGTTTCGAGCATTTGGAATCTCGACCCGTCGACCTACTTAAGAATTCGGTTCTCACGACCTTCCAGCGAAGCCCGGAGCAAACATTCTCGACTTGAAAGATGTTTGGAAACTTCTTCCACAAACACTTGAGGAGACATGATCCTCCGACCAATTTACATATTTATGTGGTGGGCTGCCACTAATTTATGCAATCGTCATCGACTCAAGTCGCCAAGCTAATTCGAACCAAACCAAGCTAAGGGCTACCCTTCAACAACTTCAAATCTTGATTGGCTGATTTTTCGTAGATGATAAGATCAACATCTTGGCATACAGTTAGTCAACATTTGAAAACAACGACGGTTCAACTCAAACGAATCAAGCATAACAAATCTTACGCAGCGCGACAGTTTGTTTGCCAAACTTCTCCCGCCCTGAAGGAGGTTTTTATCACTCGATGTCAACTCGAATCGGTGACTTTGTGGTCGGCCGATTCGCGTAACTTAAAAGAAGCCTACCAACCTACCTTTAGATTTAAGCTTAAGCGACCCAACCGATTTGTTGCGTCCGATAGGATAAACATTATACTTACCAGCGCCAAAGTACACGTTTGGTTTAAACTTAAACATCGTGTGGGGGGTTGTTGGCATACTAAAAAGCATGCTCGATCTTGGCGAGTCGCGACCGGCAATTAAGTGACACACGCTAGGGTTTGTTATTGCATCTTAATTATCCCCGCCCGTCTCATTTGCTAATGCATATGCTTCCTCAACTCAAGCGACTGTTCTAGCCTTCCAGTCTGGTTGCAATTAGGAGGTGCTACTCGTCGAGTTTTTGTTTGAGATTTCGGAGACACTTATGACTCTATTCTAAATTCAACAGCTTTAGACTTTAGCACTAAACGTTCATAGCCAAAAAAAATGTAACGATGCCCGATGTAATTTTTGGAGATGTTAGCCAATCAATGTATTTTCAAAAATTTCTGATTTAATAAATATTACATCAAAACTCTGTACACGACTTGTATAGGTCACGTAGTGTAATACATATCACAACCTTATATGCAATATTACATCGAGTAGCCAAAGTTTGTCTAATTTGACGTTTAAACAAATTTCAATATCAAAAAGTTAGAAGGAGATTTTGGAGCTCAGATGGATTTGTTCTGCTGGTAAGTAATATCAATTTTAAAAAAAATCATAGCAAAACCATAGATCCTAACTTATTACCACTTTTTGTCGTTTTGAATCAACCAAACAACCAAATCCGGAGACTTCAAACAACTGGATGTGAAGGTGTGTATTTTTTCATTCCTTTACCTCCCAATGAAGCTTTTTTATCAAATTGTTACAGAATTGAAGTCTTTCGGTATGACATCGGTAGGACTCTTGTATTCGGGAATTCAGTTCCTTGTGCGGAAAGGCCGTCGATTATATAGAAAATAAGCAGTTTCTTCATCGCGAGATTGTCTGGATTTTGTTGTTGAGAGTGCATTTTTTCTTAAAATTTTAGTCGGTTTGCTTAAAAATGTGCTCGGTATTCGGATAGCCAGAAAAATGAAGGCTTTTTATACATTTTGACTTAGGACAATCTTGAATGGAATTTTTTTCTGATAAGACAGTGAAATATGATAATAAGCCGGTGAATAAATTGGAGGTAATAGACTATATCTGACAATTGATTCGAATTCAATACGCCGACATATTTCAAAATCAGCTATTATATTATAGGTACAAAAATACTGTTCGATACAATTTGTTTCTAAAATGCGGGACTTTTTGATGTAAGAGCGATTTGAATGAAGTCTTCGGCGTGTAATCGATTTCTGTTTGTTGTAATCTGTATTCTCCAGATGAACTATATGAAATACTTCTTGGAATTTAACTTGAAGGACTTGATTTTATTAAAATCAGACTGACCACTTTGACTGACTAACCAAAATGATTTTATCGAGACTTCTCCGATTACTTCGATCACTATCGAAAATTGGAATCTACCACCAATGTGGTGGAAAGAGAGGTGATGAGAAAGAAACGTTGCAAAAGTAGAAGTAAAGTTTTTTCTCCGTAAACATAGTTACCATGACAGAAGTGACGTCACTACCGACCATTTTCGCGACGCATTTTGCCTAGGATAAATGAAGTTCCCTGACAACGACGCGTCGCGACGCAGGGCTTGTTTATGTTTTTTTTTTCTCTCCGACGTGCAATAGTGTGCGTTCCCTTGCGCCACCTTAGTAAAAGTGTACCTCATTGATCTACCACATCGTTTTTATGTTCATTAGAGAAAGTTCACTGGTGTTGGGACAAAGTGGTAGAAATTTTGACATTTTGAAAATTTTACCAAAAATGTTTTCAAGATCTTTGGGCGTTGTATTTTTTTACAGCACTGTTTCTATTTCAGGCTTATGTGATATTGCTATTTTTGCATCACAGCATGCGAAACTGCAACACGTGTTGTTTAAAAACATGAAAGCCACAGATCTTGAGAATGTTTTTGCATGGCAAAATTTTCAAAATGTTCAAAAAGTGACAAAATTTTTACCTCTTTTTCCCAACACCAGTGAACTTGTTCTTAGAGAGAAAAAGCGTTGTTCGCACGAATATGTTGTTCCAAATATACAGTGCGGTGCCCGGTGGACAAAAGTCAAAAATATTACTTTATCGAATCGTAAATCCAACTTTGACAATTGATTGGAAAAGGTTAAAGTTTCTTGAACGAGCATCCTTTTGGCATTACTCTGTTTCGTACAGAAGAAAAACAATTTCGTAAAGTGAAATTTTTTTTTGAAACTTTTGTTTACCGTTGACAAGTATTGTCACAAATTCAAATTCTTCGTTCTTAAAGTTGAAGATTTAAACTCAACGCGAGTTGTGTAGTATTTTTTGAGCGCGAAAAATAATTTTTGGACCTTTTAGTTACCTGTTTATTTACCATTATTTCTGTAAGTTACATCGACAAAAATTGCACAACCTCAGTTAGTCAGAACAAATTATGGAAATCTCTCGGATGTATCGGGAACAACATATTCTCTCAGAGCATTGATAGCATCTTCAGTCAGTCACGACCAAAGGACTGAAGAATCTGTCAAATCACATACAAACCGAACGTACTGACTTTTTGGAACCAGAACTTCAGTTCCCCTTTGATTTGAATAGAATTTTGGTACCAAAACGTTAGTGCGGTACTGAAATGTCAGTTCGGAAATTTTCTTCTTTTGCAGCCCCTTGGTCACGCAGTGACAGTCTGCCAAATTAGTCGCGTTGTCCGTTCAGCGCACGAGTACTGCGGGGTGGGTGATCTCTGTGAGTAGCCATGTTACACATTTGGCGACCGTGACAGGACTTTTATTTTCAAGGTTACATGATCATAGAGAGGAATTGTGTGTGGTGTTTTTGCTACATGAATGCAGTCGGTTTATTCAATAGAAACGAACCTAAACAGAGATTACTCACCAGACGGAAAAGAATCTTGAAGTTTCGCAGAGGAGCAAAAAAGGCCAGTGTTGCTAGAATCACAAGTATTTATCATACTTAAAATGAAAAAAAGTTTAAGTGAATTCGAGTTATCGAAAAAAGGCGAGTTGAGAGGGCAGCCTTATCCTTGTGTGTTGAGAGGACCGCATATGAATAAAACAGCGCGTTGAGAGGACAGCTGTTAAGGGTGATTTGAGAGGACAGCCGCAGTAGAAAAAATACAGCCAGTTGAGATTCAATAAGAAGGCGAGTTGAGAGGACAGCCTTATAAATGTGTGTTGGGAGGACCGAATTATTGGAAAAATTCAACGAGTTGAGAGGACAGCCTTATGGATGCGTGATGGGAGGACCGCATAGGAAAAAAATACAGCAAGTTGAGAGGACAGCTGTTAAATAAAAAGCCACATGCCAAATGAGCGAAAAACACGGCGCATTGATAGGCGAGATGTTGAAAAAACGACAAGTTAAAAGACAGCCTGAATTATACGTTTTGGAAACTGTTTTTCAGAAATGTCTGGAAGATTTAAAAAAAATGTCTGGAAAAGTCTGGATGGCTAACTTTATATGCGAGGACCTTTTTTTTGGTCGCCAGATCGCAATATTGTAGTCTAGGGATCAATACTCAATACTAGAAAATAATCAATGTCTGAGTCTATGTGAACGAAAGCTTGAACAAAAACCGACCATTAAGCTGTCTAAATAACTTCTGTATTCTGCTTCACAGTGAATTCAGTGTTGCCGTTATGAGCTATGGGATTTCAATAGTTTTTTTTTTATTTAAAACTTTGAGCATATGTAGAGAATAAGCTGTCGGAATAGTGAAATCAAAATAGTCGGTAATTTCGAAATAAATATTTAGCTCTGTGTTGTGTATCAAACGTGCTGCAGCGTTGCTTCAGCACAATCATTATTTACTCAGAGTAAGATTAACTTGACGAAAGTTGTCGGTTTCGGACGAATGTAGAAGGAGAGAGAGCTTGAAACGAGGAAATAGTTGAGAGAAATTCTCGTCTCGATTCTAGGACGGCAAACAAGGACGCGTACAAGCGTCTCGTCAGTTTTAGGAGTGAAGTGTTAAGAACGAGTTGTGGCTCCAGACGTTTCCGAAAATAGAAACGCGGCGTTGGGCAGAAAATCAGGAGTTCAAGGATACGACACATATAGCATTTTCTGGACAAATCTGGATAATTTACGAACAGTCTGGACCAGACAACATGAGGTCTGTATTTCTGGATAACACATAAAAATCTGGAAGAATCCAGAAAAATCTGGAAGGTTGGCAACGCTGTAAAGAATGCACATTTAACAGTATGGATAGAGAAAAAACTAGAGAAAACAGCTGTTATTGAGAAAAGGGTAAATTAAGATTTATTAAATTATTTCATGAAGCTAGTTGCGTTGGAATAGATAACAAAGAGAATGGATACCCAGTGTAAAGTGTTAAAGATAATTAATAGAAATGAAAACCAGTGTATAATAATAAGTGTATCAATTGAATAATATTTTGATTGATAAATACCTACCAATAAACTAGAACCGTTTCAAATCATTCAACCTCTTCGATTTGTGTAGACCTTATATAGAGGGATTATCATTCTTGATGAATATGCTTCCAAAAGCTGAAGGAGTTAAATATTAATATAGTGGGTTTCAATTGCAAATAAAGTTTTCTGGTTAGGTAGTTCGGGAAAGATAAAAATTTCGGACCTAGTTTAACAGCATATGAGAGACCTGCCTAAAGCTATTCCAATAGTTTGAAATCAATTTCGTTTAGGTTTGTGAATCAGGCCGTCTATTGTTTTTGTTTAAGGAACGTGATTCTATTGAAAGAAAAAAAATCTGACAAACATGGCTCATGATTCTTGTGATCAGGCCCTGGCAATTTCACTTTCAATCGTCAATCGTAATTCAAAAAAAGAGCTCAAAACGCTACATTCGAAAGAGCTTCATTTTCAGTTTCTCTTTACATCAGCCTCTCTTCACATTCAGCTAACGCTTACTTCAGTTCGCACTCATCTCGGTTTCCTTCCTTCGAAGAATGCAAACGTCAATTTTATTTTGAAACGAAATTCGAGCAAACTTCATTCTTTCACGTTATACAAAGCGTGTGGAGCACATCTCTCAGATTTAAACTTTTTTAACAGATTTGAGCTTTTTTTCTTCAGATTTGAGCTTTCATCTCGTATGCTCTCAAGGCAAAAAAGCTTAAATCTGAGGAAAAAAATCTTAAAAACGAGATTCACCAAGACTTATTTAAAAGATGTTGGTCACACGATACATAGACGAATCCTGTATCGTTGCCAGGATCTGCTGATAAAAGAGTAATGCATTGGTGTGTATGTGTTTGTTAGATTTCTCCCACTTTGAATCAGGCCCCGGCAACGATATACAATAGACTGAGTCCATTTGGGGTCATTTTTGAATTTCTCAAACCCTGGGGTCTGAAAAGCTTCGTTTTGGTTTAAAACTCATCCATGATTTTTTGCAGAATTTTTAAGTAACGTTTTCATGAATAAATTTGGTTTGTATGGGAAAATTGAATATTTTGTACTGAAAATTCAACGTCATTTTTGTTTCTTCTGTGGAACCGAGCCTGTTTATGGTTTTTGTGCAAATTTATAAATTCTCCAAAGGAAATTTTCCGCTGAACAACTTTGTAGAAGACCGTAACTTCGTATCTAATTAGGCAAAAAAGTTATTAGGTGTTTAACAGGGGTATATCTTTTGGCATTGATAAACAATAAATTTCATTGACATCTCTGCTGGGTACCTAGCGAGGTATTAAATGACTACTTTTCATGCAATACTTCGCGGGGCTCAAGCAGTGGTGTCAATTGAATTTATTGTATATCAATGCCAAAAGACATCCTCTTGTTAAACAGCTGATAACTTTTTTACCTAGTAAGATACGAAGTACGGTCTTGGACAAACTTGTTCAACTGAAAATTTCCTTTAAAAAAATCATAAATTGATACAAAAACCATAAACAGGCTCGGTTCCACAGAAGAAACAAAAATTATGTTGATTTTTCAGTACAAAATATTCAATTTTCCCATACAAACCTAAAAGTTCAAATTTACTCATGTAAACGTTACTTAAAAATTCTTCAAAAAATCATGGGTGAGTTTTAATAAAAATGAAGCTTTTAAGACCCCAGGGTTTGAGAAATTCAAAAATGACTCCAAATCGACTCAGTCTAATATACAATCTGTGTGGAGCACATCTCTCAGATTTAAGCTTTTTTCTCAGATTTAAGCTTTTTTCTTCAGATTTGAGCTTTCATCTCCTATGCTCTCAAGGCAAAAAAAAAGCTTTAATCTGAGGTAAAAAAAACTTAAAAACGAGATTCACCAACACTTAGTTTAAAGATGTTGGTCACACGATACATCGAAAATTCCTGTATCGTTGCCGGGATCTGCTTTAAATATGGAGAGCGAGCGAGGCGAAAGCTTCCGTTCTGTAAAACTTGAGGACCATGGCCACAATTAAAGATTTATCTTGAAATGTACTCGTTTATCAATATATTTCTGTAACAGATTCTATGAAGTCAGAGGTCAATATTTTGGAATTGGGAATAAATTTGCGCAGTTGTCATTGGGAAAAATGACTACTGATAAGTGTTTGAAACCTGACAGATTCTGTATGTACATATGACAAAATTTGAAAATTTGATACAGATTTGTATAGATTTTCATCATTCTTCGTAAAGATTAGACTAGAAAAACAGTATTTGAAACATGGTCAAGCATAATTGAATGATAATATAGAAGCACTAGTTATTGAACAGGTACCAAAAGTTGAACACTAGTAAACATAAACCAATTAAAACAATAATATACAGTAGAGAAATGAAACAAAAACTGCCACTGTTGATGCGTTAAAATTTTTAAAATTGTACAAATTAGAGTGTTTAATCATTGGAGGTCTTTTACCTCGTCCCTATGCACCGGAGGATCGGCGCGGGAACATCAAGTAAGTAAGTAATCGTTGGATCACCGAAAACGTCTAAGTTTTAATTATTAAACGGTCAATCTTGTTGTACACGTTTCGTAAAGAAATGAATGTACCAATTATTGAACAAACATCGGTTGATGCTTGGAAATATAAATAGCATACATTTTCTACATTGAATTGCATACATTTAACCCGCTGATTTATATTTTACTGAAGATCGCACTATCCTATTTGTAATTATAATACCTAATAGAAAATTTCTAATATGTGTTGTCAGCCTACTTAGATGAATAATTCTACTGATTCTGACCTTTTCTCAAACCGTAGTTTTTCGAAACAAAACACTCAGATAAATCTTGGTGTTTGAACCAAAAAAAAAATGATTTTGGTTCATAAAATATTCTATTGAAACAAACTCTTTTGTATCAAATAACAATGTATTATGAGTTTGATTCTAGAGAAAATTTTTTGAAACAATTGATTTATTCTTTGAACTAAAAAAATACTTTGAATCAAAGAATTTGTTTTGATTTCAAAGGTGAAAAATTCTTTGAAATAAAGGAAAACAAGAAACAGATGATTTTTTATTTGTCCCAGAATCAAAGTAATTTTCCATTGTTTGGCGACTGAACAAAGGAAAATTCCTTCGTCCTAAAAAACTTTTTCGCTGCTTGAATCTATTTGAATTTTAGTTTTAAATGTTTTAAATAAGAGTGCTGAGTAGTTACAGGCTGCGGCTACCAGAGAAATATCAGACGGTTTTTAAAAATAATTTATCATAGTTTTTCATTGGTGGAAATAATTTATGCAAAGACCTTCTCTTGGTTGAGAAGAACAAAAATCGGTTATACCATTTGCATAACCGACCTTCGAAGGTGCGCGGCATAGATCATTCGCCATGAAGCGCCATTTCACACCGTTAGGAACGATCGCTAATTTCCTGGCCGGCAACTGTTATTGGCATGACGAATCGAACTGTTCCCAAGAATACAAAGAATCAGGCGAGAAAAATATGTATACCAATTTTTATCATCCAAATCCGATTGAATTTTTCTCGTAGCGGGTTCCCAGAAGTGCGAAGCCAGTTGGACCACTTGCCGTTATTGCCTGGTTCATTAAAAAAAGAACTTGGCCGATAGGATCAATTAATTATAGCTAGGCGATTCGATTTATGGTGAGTAAATTTTTAGCAAAAAAAATACTTCGAGTAGAGTAGAATTTTAATTGGATTGGCCCCTAGGAACAGTTGGTCAATGGGTTCCAAATACTAAACGGCCAACTGGCAGTCTACGTTGAAGTTATTAAATTTATCTTCGTTTCTAGAACAACGAAAAATTATTTCAATAAACTGCCCATTCCATACAACATGCAAGCTTTTTCTGAGCAAAATGTTACCCATGTTCACAATAAATTAATTCGTTTTCTATCGAGCACAGACATATTGGAATGGCGCTGCACATTCACTAAGAAGTCACATGCCTGGCGGTGTTAAGACATCAGCTGCTGCCATCGGAATTTAATTAATTTTTACAACTAGGTAACTATTGTTTGTAATCTCCTGTACACTTCAGGAGGCCTCGTTGAGTCGAGTGTTAAACGTCAGCTGGAAAATTAAAGCCTGTCTGTGGGGAAGTCTCCAAAGCTATTCGCCCCCTTTTTGCATGTTTTTCCTATCTCAATTGGAAATCTACTGGCAGCAATAATGAAGGTGTTTACAAGCGGCTCCATAATGCTGTCAGCAGAGAGCCCTTCAGCCCATACGAATTGAACCCTTTTGGCACCCCTCAGGGCATAGCTATGCCTACATTTTATAACAAAATCCTCGATCCTAGCTCGGGAAAACCTTGTCCTATGGTTGGTCGATCAACTTGTACCTATTGAACTTGCTTAGGCTTTGGGTTAGACATAGCTGAAAAAATAAACGAGCAATTTATGCGGCTAACATGAGCTGTTCAAGTCTTAACGGCTATAACAACACCAACATAAGGTGGGTGCACGATCTGCCCAACAATATTAAAAACAGCAACAACAACACGAAATGATGGCTGATGACCCATCGATGACCCCTTTTTACTCAGGTGTTTATTGCACGCAAAACTAAGCTACATAGTACTAGGCGCAATAAGACGGGAATCATGTGTGAGAATTTGATCATGTAAGGAATTTAGCGCTCCGAAGCTAAAATCGAGGGAGTGGTTATCAACACCAACCAGGTTCTATCAATGGGCGGAACACTGATGTGGCTTTTTATTGCTTCTTTGAAAATTAAAAAAATATCCAAGTACCTTAACATAAGTTTGTTCTTAAACCAGTTTTCAAAACTGAAAATACAAATTATTCTATGATTTTGTTGTGTTGTGAGCCTACTTGGTTGAAAGATTCAACTGAATCAAAGCAATCGAAAGATTCCTTTTAATTCAACCACGGTAACCGTGGTTGAATTAAAAGGAATCTTTCGATTGCTTTGATTCAGTTTATAACTTTTTTAACCGTCGAGCCACCCTCATCTGGAATATTGAGCATCTTAGTTATGCACAATAAGACCCGAGGAGGACCTTCGTACATAGAAAGAGGAATCATACCTACTACAGGTTTTGATTACCTATTGCTGCTATCAATAGTTTTGTGAGATCAAACGTCGGAAAAATAACATCAACCATGAACTGCACGCTCATACTTTCAAACTTTGAAATGATGATGTTGGGATTTTTTTCATTATAGTTTAATGAAGTTATATTGTCAGTGGGTCGTCGTTAGATATTTTTCAGACAGTTAAGTATGATGTTTAGATAAATTTTGTTGTTCAAAAGTATGTGACTTTAGGCTTTTAAAAGCCATTTTTACGTTTGGAAAAGTGAAAATAACAAATAACTAACTCGGAATAAAATGAAAAAAGGAAAATAATCGAAAAATGAACATGTATTTGAACCACTCTCTATTCTATCACTTATTTCTTAATATTCTTCAATTTGCAGATGCACTGCCAGCTCAGGAAAGCAAAGTAATGAGTGCTATGGAAAACTTTGACGTAGACGCTGTTTCTCAAGCTCTTTTGGAAGGCAAGTGGAATGGACTACGGTTTTTTCTCCCTAACGAAGATATTTCCGAAACTGAACAGAAAAAAAACAAAAAACAAAAAATTTCAAATTGATCAGATCAAATCACCGACCAGGGAGCAGGCATCAAATTTTGTTTCATTAGAATGACCATTCTTAAAACTTTTTTTAAGTCGTTGAGAAAGTTTTACATTGGATAAGTTTACTAGTTTCACCAAACTGAGCATGCCTCATCTATGAAACAACAGCTTTGTTGATTTTGTTTGGTTCCGGCACGAATTTTTATCATAAACGATTACAAATGTTGTCAAAAAGTTCAGCTATTTGAACGAACTTCAACAATATATTGAATCCGAATTAAAAAGATTTTGGAAATATGTCAACCCGAAACGTAAGACTAACTTGATACCAAAAAATGTTTCTTACAAAAACAATAAAGCCGAGCTCTTCGCCGAATACTTTCATAGTGTGTATATTTTGACCAACGCAAAAATAAGACAAGAACGCCAATCACCAGCAGAAATCTTGCCCGAATTCACAATAGCGGTATCTGATATACGAAGAAAGATTTTAACGCTCGACGAATCGAAAGTTGTGGCTCTGATGGAATAAGGAGTGTTCATTTTATAAAACGGACACCTAGATGTTACGATAAAAAGTTGACGTTTAACCCAAATTTGATGAAACTGGTTTCATCGTGTATAAAAGTTTGTTGACAAAGCACTGACATATTTTTTTTTTGTGAGAAAGCGACTGGATTTCGTAAAATGGGACGAATTGATAAAGAAACCCGTGTTTTTATAATTCAAAAGTACTGCTCACACACAAAAAAAAAGCATAGTAGAATTACTAAATCCGTGGTTTAAATGAACAACAGGCAACCATATTTTTGAGTCAAATATGTTTTGTTGTTTATAATACCTTACGCATAGCAATTTTACTATGTGTTCAATTTGGCTGCGCATAGTAAATTCGACTGCGTTTTAGTAAAATTGTCAATGAAATGATGCATTGTTCTACTTAGTCCCTAGTAAAATTAATATGTTTCATGATGAAACTAGTATGTGTTATGATAAAGATTAGTATGCGCGAGGAGCTTGATTTGAATAGTAAAATTACTATGTATGTTTGTTTGTTTATTTGCATGCATGTATTATGACATTATTTGAAACATTAAAATTCACACTTCCGACAAATGTCGGTCAATGTTAGTGTGTTCTCCCGATGCTCTGGAAAGATTTTCAAAGTTATGAAACTTTAAAGCAGCTGAAAATTAGTTTTTTTACTCACGGGTTTGATGATTAATGATCCTGAATTAGTGTAAACAACAAGAATGTTTTGCATGGTAAAATGATCATACGCACTGATGTTTTTGAGTCAATAATGTTTTGTTCTTAAAAGTACCATGTGCGTAGTATTTTGTTGATATGAATTGGTGCCACAATGTCTAAATTACTATGCGGACGCTAGTTGTAATAGAAATTATGGTGAAATTATCATGACCATAGTATTTTCGACAACAAACATTGAGAGTTATCGAAAATTACCAGGTACATAGTAATTTCAATATTGTTTCATGCGCACTTTTACAAAATCGATGTTAAACTTTTCATGGTTGAAAATACTATAGCGCTGAAATGGTAAAATTATCATGACAGCGTCTTTGGGATAACCACTCAATTTTTTTCCGTGCAGATGGACTATCGTATGTATGTAGATAATCCACCATGGGAGCACGGATTAACCGCAGTTTCGCCAACGTATGAGCTAAATTGCATTCTTTAGATTATTAGTTTGGCCAATTTTCAATGCAAATCACCACATACCCGACACCATGGCTTCGTGTGAACTGTCGTGTAATGAATGTGTATCGTGTATGTGTATGTCTTAATTGTGGAACGAGCCAACAGTTTCGCAACCGTATAAAATTGATAACATTTCTAGTATTATGAATCTCTGACAGATATTCCGCATTCGTGTATATACCTGCCCAGCTGGCAACTGATTGGTCGCTCGTATTATATATTTAATAACTGCAATGGTTGGATAGTGAAATAATCTTACCTTCTTACCAATCTTACCTTAAGACACTCGAATGTTTCTGTACCTTACCTTAGTATACCGAATTATTTTTTGCTACTTTTTTTTGTATAGTTTTTAAGCGTTTCAGCAACAAATGACTGATTCCCCATACTTTCACTAGTTTGTAACTTTTCTTCTTTTCCAACATCTCACTATACAAATACTTGTATCATCTTCCCTAAACTTTTCTTTTTTACGTTATCTCTTGATTTAAGCAAAACCTGTTTTTTCAACATCTGTTTTCGTTTTCTTCTCATAAATTCTCATTCACTATTTTTCCCGAATTGCCTCTTGCTTCCCCAACTAAATTGGTTAAAACAATTCTGAATTGACAATTTAAAATAAAACACTACCTCTAACTTCAACAAACATCCCTTCCCCACTCACACTTGAGAAATTGAGATTTTGGTCCAGAAGTTTGTGGAAATTGCTCTTGAATATCACTTACACGCATTGAATGCAGTTTTCAGTTATCTGGATACAAACCTATTTCTCTTTTTCCTTAATCTTCGATAAATTAAATCTTCTCTTTCTTAAATAACTGAGATTAGTATTGAATCCAAATTTTATCACATATTCTCAGATTACATGGCTTTTCTTAAAAACATTCGTTACAAAGCCAGTAGCAACCTTTTCCGCTCTACTCATTCTTCTCCGAGATCAACAGCTAACATTCCTGAACTTTGAACTTCTTCTTTAACAACCTGACAATTTTCATCACCTACCCCACATCCCCAGGGGGTCCACACATCGCTTTATTACAAATAATCATATTTTCGAAACTAAACTCATTCTGCCAGCTAGCGTATGTTCTTCGACTTCTTTTCCCGTCACCCATCACCATCAGCAGCAGCTATAGAATTTCAACAAATTCTAAAGAAAAACCATCGAAGCAAGCGCTGATTTTCTTGATCAACATAGTTAATAAATAACAATCTTGTCGCGTGTTGCCTAGGCAACCATTTTGCCCACGCGTACACCGCAAGTCTGTGGTAATCATGTTTGAACTTGTTTGAATGTTTAGCAAATTTGTAGTAAACTTTCGTTCAGTACTCCTTTACTAAATACACCTCTAGCAAAACCTTTATTTTCTATACTCATTCCCAGCTTATTCACATAAATATTGATAAGTTTGAAATTAAGACATTTTCTCTGTTCACACAATTCAACTTCTTCTGCAGCCAACGAAATTCCCTTAACAAACACTTTTAATTCGCACTCCGCATAAAACGATTTCACGAATTTTCGAAGCCTTTCCATCCTTTCCTAATGATTTCTTGAAATTTATCATAGGTTTCTGCCTTTCCTGTCCATTTCACGCTCTCAAGGTATCAGATGGCTATCACAGTTTACTTTTTAGAATCAAAGGCACACGGGAGACAAAAAAACGAACCGCGCCCGATGAGTGTTCAACGATGACTCTACTGCTCAGATGAACTATCGTGTAGAAATATTGCAAAGCTTGTGAAACGATCGAAGTGTGCGATTTATAAGATGATCAGGAAGTTTGGAGATTTGCCAAGATCCGAAACCAGAAGAGGCACAGTGAATCCACAAATCGCGAAGAAATGTGTGAGACTTTTGTTGTCACATGAATACAACTCTGTTCGAAGAATTGCTAATAAACTGAAAATTTCCATTGGGACCGTCCAAAACATAAAACGAAGGAACCACATAAAGACCTACAGGAAGCAGAGACATCCTAAACAGAGTGAGCAACAGCACGAACGAGTGAAGCAGCGATGTCGGAGACTGGATACGATTTTCAAGAAGCAAAGTAACCGTTGCATTTTGATGGACGATGAAACTTATTGCAAACTGGACACAGCCGCTCTTCCTGGGCCGCAATTTTTCAACGTATTTGTTGGTAAGGAGGTATCTCATGATAAGCGATCCATTGAAATCGAAAAGTTTGGCAAAAAAATGCTTGTTTGGTAAGCTATCTTCTTGCTCTGCTCTTACGGAGAAAGAAGTTCGCCATATTTCACAACAGGTACCATCAGTGGTGAAAATTATCGTAAGGAATGCATCGAAAAAGGCCTTGTTTCTCTTTATCGTCATCATACACTCAGAGGAAATCTTATTATAAATTTCATAAGATACATCTTATGAACCACTTTTTTGCGTCCAAACTAATTTTCATAAGAGTCTTATGAAATTCTTTCAATTTTCGTACGATGTTCTTATGAAAAATAGAAGAAACGGCATTGTGAAAAAATGATGAACACATTCATTCATAGCATCAGTTTTTTTTTCATCATCTAACAGTACGAAGCTATCACCAGTTCATAGTTATTATAGTTTTCCTTCAAAGTTAAATGTTATTGTTATCTCCGGAATGGTAAGTTCGATTTGATGTTTTTGGTGTGAACGTTGAATATATTAGTAAACTAAAATACATTATTTATTTACTTTTCAGCAAGCTGATCGGCAAAAAACGAAAGGTCGAAGATTAAGATGCGGCAAAAAAAAACTTTGATGGAGCCGTCTGTTGATGCGCTGCTGATGGTGACCATGGAGGATTTAATTTTAAACAAATTTGGCAAACAATAAAGTGAATGTTTTCAGCATGAAATATCGAGAATTTTTCTTATTAGAAAGTGATTTACTGTTTCCATAAGAATCTCTTATGAAAAGCAACAACCTCTCATTGAAGTAGGCGTTCATCTTCAGAATTCATTCGCGTCATAAGACAATCTTATAAATTTCATTAATTTTTCTTATGGCGCCACTTCATAAGAGAATCTTATGGCATACATAATAGTATTTTTCTGAGTGTACAAGCCCACGTTTGTTCTGGCCTGACCTTGCTTCCGCACACTACGCTTCAGCTACTCTCAAACTACTGAAATCCTTCAAGATATGTTTTGTTGAGAAAGAGGACAATCCGTCAAATTGTCCTGAGCTGCGCCCGGTAGAGCGTTACTGGGCAATCATCAAGCGCAATCTTCGGGAGGATGGTAGAGAAGCACAGTTCATCAACGAATTCAAGAAAATGTGGACAAAAGCAAGGCAAAAAGTCAAGTCGGAAACTGTAAAGAGGCTTATTTATGAGGGGAGTTCGAGAAAAAGTGCACCAATTTTATCGTTAAAAACTTTTGGTCAAATTTCTCAATTTCTTCTTGTTCTGGATAAGTTTTGCAATGTTCACACACTCTATGTAATTTGGTCAATAAATGAATAAGATATCGTCAAAACAAAGTGTCCGTTTTATAAAATGAACATTCCTTACCAAACTCATTCTTGAAAAAATGTGTGAGTGGAATCGAAGAGCCCCCACAGTTCCTCTTCACTTCATCGATTCGTACCGGATTATGCCCGAAGTTTTGGAAAGTCTCGCATTTTATATCGATACACAAGAACGGTTCCAGGCTCAGCGTAGAAAACTATCGTGGTACTGCGATTCTCTCTGCAAGACCCACACTTTTTGAGAGTAATATATACGATAAGATTTACCCGTGGATTGAAACGAAGACTTCGGACGTTCAACATGTTTTTTTCAAGAAACGCTCAACCGTAACGAACCTAACAGAGTTTGTATCGAGAATCTCACAGTGGATGATGCAAGGTTTCCAAGTTGACGAAATATACACTGACATGTCCAAAGCCTTTGACGTAATCAATATAAACGCTGTCGGTATTATGCAAGAATGGAATAACCGGATACTGTCTTCAAAAGATTCGTTCGTACCTGCTCGAAAGGACGCATTACGTCAAACTGGGGAACGTGAGATCTAGTACTTTTTCGGTCAACAGTGGTGTTCCACAAGGGAGTCACTTGGGACCCCTTCTTTTCATCGTTGTAATGAATGAGCGAACCTCCTCAAGTGCTGACTGATGTGCTCGTGCTGGTTTATGTCGATGATTTTAAAATAATTTTGCCTATTCGTCACCCGAAGGATTACGTGACTCTGTAAAATGCCTTACCCAGGTTCACAGAGTGTTGCAGTAGATTCGGCTTAAAGATCAATTCCTCGAAATGTAACGTGATAACATTTTCTCGGAAAATAAGCAATATCACTTATCGCTTGGAAAACGATTGCATCATTGCTCGGCAAAACTCAGTGAAAGACTTGGGAGTGGAGTTGGACGCGGGATCGATTGCATCCCTGCTGAAATGCTGAAAGCCGACTCTGCCTTATCAGCACAAATGTTGCATCGTCTTTTCGCTGACATCTGGAATACTGCAACATTCCCGATCAACTGGATGCAGGATATCTTCGTAAAGGTCCCGAAGAAAGGAGAACTGACAAAGTGCGGTAACTGACGAGGCATTACGTTGATCTGTACAACCCTCACAGTACTCTGCAAAGTGATCCAAAACATCCAATCCAGGAGAAAATCGACGCTACACTCCGACGGCAACAAACTGGGTTCCCATTCGAACGATCTTGTGTGGACCACATCACAATGCTACGAATCATACTGGAACAAATCTACGAATTCCAGGACTCTCTTTTGCTGGTGTTCGATAATATCGAAAAAGCATTTGACCGACTGGACCACCAAAACATCTGGGCGGCTCTAAGGCGACGAGGAGTCCCAGAGAAACTAGTCCATCTCATTAAAGCACAGTACGAAGCATTTTCGTGCAAGGTCTTGCACGACGGTGTCTTGTCCGATCCAATCCCGGTAACTGCTGGAGCGGGACAGGGATGTATCTTATCACCGCTACTTTTTCTAATCGTAATGGATGAGCTTCTGACTGGATCGATCGACTGTGCACCGAACCGAGGATTGCCGTGGAATCCTTCAACAATGGTGCAACTGAATGATCTTGGCCTGGCAGACGATTTTATTTTGCTCGACCAAACACAACCAGATATGCAGAGCAAACTCGACGACCTCACCGAAAGCTTCAAGGCAGCAGGTCTCAAAATCAATGTCGGAAAGACCAAGTCGATGGAGATCAACACAGGTTGAAGAAGAGGAGTGCTTCCAGTATCTTGGTAGCCAGATTACGCCTGATGGTGATACCAAGGAAGACATCGAAACCCGGATCAGAAAAGACCGATTTGAATTTGCGAGTCTTCGCAACATCTGGCGCTCACGTCAGATATCTCTAACGAACGAAAATTCGAATCTTAAGTTGCCAACTGTTTTTCGAAAAAGTCTGGAAGATTTTGAAAAAATGTCTGGAAATGTCTGAAAAAGTCTGGATAACATGCTTTTGGGAAGGTGGTGACCTTTTTTTTTTTTGGTCGCCTGATCCCAATGTTGCAGATAGCCACTAATCGTTTGTTTTGACACTATCAGTTACGTGTTCTGTTTGACTCTCAATTTAACAACAACTTCGGATCATTTGCCATTATTAATAGCTTTCAACCACTGCATTCATAATTCATAAATTTTTATCATTTCCTGCCATATTATACCACGACCATTTTGAATTTCCAAAGTTTCTTAGAGCAATGTATATCCAAAGACAAAAATCTGGAATTGTCTGGAAGAAATGTCAAAAGTCTGGAAGTCTGGAATCCTTAAAAAATGTCTGGCAATAGTCCAAAAAGTCTGGAAGATCCAGACAAAATCTGGAAAGTTGACATCACAGTCTTAAACTCAAACATCAAATCGAAGAGATGAGAACGAGATTTGCAGAGAGGCGCTTGAATGGAATCCAGAGGGACATCGAAGAAGACCCAGAAACTCGTGGCGGCGAAGCCTAGCCGCCGAAGTTCGAACTGTAGACGAGAGTCTTGACTGGGACCAAGTGAAAACGCTGGAAGTCATTTGCCACGGCCCTATGCGCTGGAAAATCGACGCGGAACCATTAAGTAAGTAAGTAAGTAAGATTTTTTATTGCACTTTTGTACATTATTTGCAAAATTAAAAAAGAAATAAGCGTCCAAAAACGACATTTTCTATCTGGAAGTATAAACTACTATCAATCTTATTTTTAAAATTTTTATACAAAGTTTTTGGGAAACAACCATGACTTCAATTTGCGATACATTGTATTCACAAATATAAAAAAAACTAGTAAGTAATTTGTCGATTCCCAATTCGACAACATGCGGTAACGATCATCGTTAGGTATCGGTATCAAGAGCATGGGTGTGTCTCCACACATGTTTTTCAGCAGTTCATGATCCTCGGATTCCTGCTGAGCCAGCAGCTTGTTCAACTAGTTACCAGCTTGCCTGCAGTTTCCAAATCCGCGCAGCAGCAAAGAAGACCGCCAATGAAATTAAGAAAATAAAAGTCAGCTACCTAGTTAGCTTCCAACCGGAGAGGTTCGGGCCTAGGAGACCAACTTCGTAATGTCATGTCATCCACAAATCTCCTACCTCAAGATTGGGGTGAGGTAAATGTAGGAAAAAGGAAAGACGAAACGCGTGTGCGTCTCAGAGCGCGCTAACTGGCGTTGATTAACTGACTGTTGAGCTGCTTTGGCAAATTGTTTGATTATGATTGACTGAATTAGTCAACCGATCAAGTCGGTTGACTGACTGACTGACTTTTAAGGTACACCTGATTTGTAGCCGAAACAAACGCATGGGTAATTAAGACAAGAAGAGCTCCACTTTTAAAAGAGATCCTAAGCTAATTTCCATCTTACCCCGCAGTTCCCAAAAACGAAAACGTGACAAATTCCCGCTCATAGAGAAGTTGACTCGAGAGCTAGCCCAGCATTCATCAAACTAGCAATCGCGCGAAGATTGATCGGGGCACGCGACTAATTTGCGAATGAATTGCTTTTTGTTGGGCTGCTGCTGATGAATTGAGACAAGGAAGAAAGAAAGAAAGAAGACAAAATATGCTGACATTCCGGTAAAACTTGTACCTGTAGCCAAAAAAAAAGTCTCTTCGGGGCTCCGCCATAAAAGTGCAAAACAACCATGTTTTGTTGCTGTTGCTTTTCGCGTGGCTTATGTTGAAAGTTTAGCTCGGTAGACACAATGGCGCCCAACAAACTTGAAGATTGGTGTGTAAGATTTCGATTTCATGATAGTTTTTAAGATATTTTTTAAGTTAAAATCTTACAAGAATTCTAATTCATGAAAGAAAAAAACAATGATAATTTTTGTATGACAGGTGTCAATGGTCCCTAGGGGAGAACACTGGCTCCCCTTCTTTTTAAACCCGTAAATCATAGACTTTCTCTCACCTTTAAAGGTATTCCTATTGGAGTCATCCATCAAGTTAATCGGTAATAGATATAAAATTGGTTCAAGCTAGCCAGGTCCTGTTTCAAGATTGCCAGACAGGATGTTCGATAATGATAGTATTTGAGTTTAATCGCGAGCGTCAAGTGTAAATTTGTTCCGCATTATGTGTCAACAAATATGCAAAAGACGACCCATTATCGACTTGGGTATTATTAAAGCAGATGCTTAACCGGTTAAGTTTCAACATCGAAGAGATACAAACAAGTTGTCTCTCGTTGAACCTTTGCGATGATTCACTAGCTCAATTGTTAAAGAAACAACTAAACGTATTAATGCGACCTCACGCACTTTCATGTCGTCACTTTTAAGACTCGTCTATTGATTTCTATCAGCCGAAGAGATTCACACGTTTCAATCTTAGGAAGAAAAAAAACCTAGAGTATCGCGGCGTCGATAATGATTATGGTGATTGTGATGAAATCACTTTAACAACAAGGTAAATGATATTCATTCTCCAACAGCTAAATGGCCATTTCCCGCTGCGTCTGGCTGTTCCGAGATAATGAGCGCCAGCCCAGCGACGACGCCAGGCCATTTTGCGCCGCTCAATTTGTCTGCTTTTATGTTGGATCACCCCCTTTCTATTATTGCCACCCTGCCCTAGACTTTTAGTCATTCCGTTTTTAGTTTTTTTTTTAGTGAGGGTCTCCCTGGAGCCCTACCCACTTTTTTTAGGCCCAACCATCAACCGTGAATATCGATAAATATAAACGCGGCAATTAGTACATAATTAAATTACAAGCGGCGCGTCTAGCCAGGATGGAGAAGCAAAAGAAGCAACAGCAAAATTTATAAAATAAAAAAATGGTGGAAGCAATTAACGCTGACAAAGTCTGTTGTACCTACAGCAGATTATGTCACCGATTGGGATCAATGATCCATGACAGTGGAGCATAGGATTCATTCGAAAAGGTGAAGTTTACTGAATGAAACTGAAACTTGAAATTTGAAGAATCTGAAGACTTAGAGAAGATTGGAGAAATATAAGAAAATATTGTCAAAATTGGTCAAAATTAGTCAAATTTTTTCTAAATTTAACAAAATTTGTCAAAATTGTCAAAATTGTCAAAATTGTCAAAATTGTCAAAATTGTCAAAATTGTCAAAATTGTCAAAATTGTCAAAATAGTCAAAATTGTCAAATTTTTCAAAATTGTCAAAATTGTCAAAATTGTCAAAATTGTCACAAATTGTCAAAATTGTCAAAATTGTCAAAATTGTCAAAATTGTCAAAATTGTCAAAATTGTCAAAATTGTCAAAATTGTCAAAATTGTCAAAATTATCAAAATTGTCAAAATTGTCAAAATTGTCAAAATTGTCAAAATTGTCAAAATTGTCAAAATTGTCAAAATTGTCAAAATTGACAAAATTTTCAAAATTGTCAAAATTGTCAAAATTGTCAAAATTGTCAAAATTGTCAAAATTGTCAAAATTGTCAAAATTGTCAAAATTGTCAAAATTGTCAAAATTTTCAAAATTGTCAAAATTGTCAAAATTGTCAAAATTGTCAAAATTGTCAAAATTGTCAAAATTGTCAAAATTGTCAAAATTGTCAAAATTGTCAAAATTGTCAAAATTGTCAAAATTGTCAAAATTGTCAAAATTGTCAAAATTGTCAAAATTGTCAAAATTGTCAAAATTGTCAAAATTGTCAAAATTGTCAAAATTGTCAAAATTGTCAAAATTGTCAAAATTGTCAAAATTGTCAAAATTGTCAAAATTGTCAAAATTGTCAAAATTGTCAAAATTGTCAAAATTCTCAAAATTGTCAAAATTGTCAAAATTGTCAAAATTGTCAAAATTGTCAAAATTGTCAAAATTGTCAAAATTGTCAAACTGGTCAAACTGGTCAAAATTGTCAAAATTGTCAAAATTGTCAAAATTGTCAAAATTGTCAAAATTGTCAAAATTGTCAAAATTGTCAAAATTCTCAAAATTGTCAAAATTGTCAAAATTGTCAAAATTGTCAAAATTGTCAAAATTGTCAAAATTGTCAAAATTGTCAAAATTGTCAAAATTGTCAAAATTGTCAAAATTGTCAAAATTGTCAAACTGGTCAAACTGGTCAAAATTGTCAAAATTGTCAAAATTGTCAAAATTGTCAAAATTGTCAAAATTGTCAAAATTGTCAAAATTGTCAAAATTGTCAAAATTGTCAAAATTGTCAAAATTGTCAAAATTGTCAAAATTGTCAAAATTGTCAAAATTGTCAAAATTGTCAAAATTGTCAAAATTGTCAAAATTGTCAAAATTGTCAAAATTGTCAAAATTGTCAAAATTGTCAAAATTGTCAAAATTGTCAAAATTGTCAAAATTGTCAAAATTGTCAAAATTGTCAAAATTGTCAAAATTGTCAAAATTGTCAAAATTGTCAAAATTGTCAAAATTGTCAAAATTGTCAAAATTGTCAAAATTGTCAAAATTGTCAAAATTGTCAAAATTGTCAAAATTGTCAAAATTGTCAAAATTGTCAAAATTGTCAAAATTGTCAAAATTGTCAAAATTGTCAAAATTGTCAAAATTGTCAAAATTGTCAAAATTGTCAAAATTGTCAAAATTGTCAAAATTGTCAAAATTGTCAAAATTGTCAAAATTGTCAAAATTGTCAAAATTGTCAAAATTGTCAAAATTGTCAAAATTGTCAAAATTGTCAAAATTGTCAAAATTGTCAAAATTGTCAAAATTGTCAAAATTGTCTAAATTGTCTAAATTGTCAAAATTGTCAAAACTGTCAAAATTGTAAAATCGTCAAAATTGTCAAAATTGTCAAAGTTGGCAAAATTGTCAAAATTTTAAAAATTTTAAAATAGTCAAGAAAGGCAATATCGTAGAAATTATTTTTCAAGTTTTTCATTGTCTTCCAAATTATCAAATAAAACAGATTTTTGATCGCTTAGTTGTTTTTTTAAACTATTTTGATTGATCTTAAATTTTACAAAGCCCTTATTTAAAGAAACAAATTGGATTGAAAGTCTCGTGGTGGCATTCAATAGACGGTCTTTTTTTTAAGTCTTGCCATAAAAACCAAGTTAATATTGGCAGAAAAAACACCAACTTGCTTCCTCGGCTTGCAGCAACAGAAGCCACTACCCATCCTCGGCTCATGGCTTAAAATGCCCCATTCGCCATGGATAATCGTTGACTAATGACATACCGAGCTGTTGTAGGTCTGTAGATGTAAAGGGGGCAAAAATAATGCGCACCGGGACGCCTCCACATCGCCAATCACCAATCTGTCAAGAGAGAAAGAAAGCCAAACTGCCCACCGACTGTCAAGATCCGTTTTTAAGGGTAAGCGACCCTTCTTCATTTTTACCAGATTTAGGAGATTTTTCATATCGCTAAAGCAAAGTGAAAAGGTCGTAAATAGGAGACGACACTCTACTCGCCGCCAAGGGTCTTTGAGAGAAGACGCCTTCGAGGCAGTCATTTTTATGAGTGATTTGGCGTTGAAGTCTCTTCATGTTCTTTGGAGGTTCATGGCTTTCCTTAACAGAAAAAAGTTCGCCCGCAGATCGTGTGGCACTTGTTGCGGTTATTGTTGTTAATGTAAGACCTGCGCGCTGATCCTTTCTGAAGTTCAACCTGCAAATTTGTCTTCCCCCATTCGGCCCTTTTCTTCAAGGGTGGAAGAGAAACGATTACGGAGGGGGCAATTTGCTTTCGGCGTGGGGCGATGATTACTTAACAATAGGGTCGGAGGTGCAGTTAATCTTCTTATGCAAATATGTACCCAAGAGGCCTCGATGCAAGTGGAGTTACGCCACTCTGAACGGAACAGAACGCAACAAACGCGGCTGGAACAGATCAGAGCTCAATCCTGCTAGCTCTTACTTAATCTAGGAAAGAAAAATTCTTTCCTTTCCCCTCTCGGCTGATCCGCACTCAGTCCTTTGTCCGGAAGGAATGCGCCGCGGAAAGGAAGGATGAAAGCCTAGGTTCAAACTTGGTTAGAAGTATCATCGGTTCCGTTATTCTGTTTCCAAGAGTCTGAGCCTTTTGCTCAACGGACAGTTGATTATGTTACCGCAAAAGACGTGAAACCTGTGATTCCCAAATGACCAATGCATTTTTGTTATATTCAAGCAGTTTAAAATCTTCTGATGAAGAATCTTCTGATGAATATGACCTATCTGAATCCTGAATATCTACAGGATGATCTTGGCCAATTGCATAAGAGAATAATTTTCAACCGAATGACTATCTACACAGATGGGGTTGGGGTTGAGATAGGACATCGAAAGTCATCGACTCTATGGTCTGAACTGGCCGAACTGCTCTGTTGAAACTTCGATATGAATGAGCTTGAAAGGTAGATCGTAACGGATCCAAATAACCAATCAATGCACATGATATGACATGGATGTTTCTGCTCATCTAGAAGCCCTTTGAGAGTAAATTGTTGAAAACGCAGCTTTCAGTGAGGGAATAGAGTTAAATATTCATTCGTGTTCTAAGTAAAGTTCTTGCGTAGTTACACTCTACACTAGATTTTGTTAGCGTCACCAGGGATCGTCAATACGCGGATTGCCTAATCATGAGGAACAATAGGTAGGAATATTCAAGCAATTAAATTGGAAATTAATTGATGAAAGCGCTGTTTCACATGAACTAAGCAGAATCGAATGGCAAGAAATTTTCATAACGGCTGATACTTATACTAGAAATATGGGCAATTATATTAACGAAATGCTTTATATCGTTCAATATTTGAAAACAGTCGGTGCTTTTCAAAATATTTGCATTGATGGTATGCCAGGGACAGGCTTTGATTATTATAATGGGTTGATTTTCTACAAAATGATATACGAAATTTGTTCTGACCATGCACCCGTCATAACATTGCGAACATTTTCAGAACGGGAATTTCCCGAATGATTCGATAGAAATCTCATTGCTTTGTACAAACAGAAAAAGAAGTCGTACAATCGAATGAAGAGAAGCCATTCACAGGATGGCCAAGAAAATTACAAAGTGATCCTCGGCCTTTTCAAAGAGGCCCACCGAGAGGCTTACATTGCGAGAGTCGAACGGGAAATTAAGTCCAACCCAAAATCACTTCCATCTGTACCGTTGAGCCGTCAACACGTACGCCGGAGCATCGTATCGTTGCTGTGTACCTGCAGGAACATTTTACATTATTTATTTTTTCCTTACCTGTATTTCAATCAGCACTTTTCAGTGCTAAAATTATTTTCATTTTCTTTTATTCATATTTTCTCTTTTCTTTCCAGCATGGGGAAGTCTTCGGCCGGCTCAAGGGCCGGAAGAAAACGGATTGCTGAACCTAATCCAGGGCCATCTGCCAAAAAAGTTGAAATTTCCAATTCATTCGATGTCCTTCATAACATCGGTGATGAGGAAATATTCATATTTAATTCTGATAAGAGTACTAAGAAACCTTCTTCTTCTTCTTATACTCTTAAAAACGAAAAGATTCCACCAATAACGGTCACGATTCCTGACTTCAATGCCTTTCGAAAAGAAATCGTCACTTCCGTCAAGGATGTGAAGATTTCTTTTCAGATCGGTCGAAGGGGAACTGCTCGCATGTTGGCGGAATCTTTTAATGATTTTCAAAAGGTTTTAAATTATTTGAATAATAAAAAACATCAATTTTTTACGTACGACACTAGAAGTGATCGTCCATTTAAAGTTGTACTTCGTGGTCTCACTGGCGATCAGACACCGGATGAGATCACAGCTGAATTAAATTCTTTGTTAGGTTTTTCTCCAATTCAAGTAATTCAAATGAGGAAAAGAACCAACACGAATAATACCAGTAGTGTTGGTTTTGCTCCTGAACTTTATTTGATCCATTTTAAAAAGGATCAGGTTAATAATTTGAAAATTTTGGAAAAGGCTCGTCTTATGTTTCATTGTCGAGTAAAATTTGAACCTTTTCGTAAATCCCATACCAATTTTTTACAAAATATTACGCAATGTCGTCGTTGTCAAGCTTTTTGTCATGGCACTAAAAATTGTAGAATGAATGCCAGATGCATGTTTTGCGGCTCATTCGATCATGAAAAATCTAAATGCCTTTTTGGTGGTGATAAGCCAAAAACAGAATTTTTCAAGTGTGCGAATTGCGCAGGTAATCATTCCTCGAATTCTCTAGATTGTCCCGTTAGGGCAAAAATTGTTGCTTCTAGGAAAAACCCCAAAGTTTCCAGAAAAGTTTCTTCTCCTCCTTCCTCTTTTTCGTCTACACACGTCAGACCGGCAAACAACCTGCCTGTTCGCAGTCATCCTCGGCCTACATTGGAATCACGGCTGGGTAATACCCGAAGTGATTTTAATGTTACCTGGGCTGATTCTGCGCCACAGACTCGTTGTTTATCGTTCTCAGAGGTGGTTGAAAATGGGTTGCCCTCTTCAGGTTTAACTAATAAAAATGGGAAAAAACCAAGTCTCAACGTTCATGCGAAGGCTTGGGAAAATCCCCGAAATTCAAATACTTTTTCTTCTCCTTCATTTTCTGATCCTAACAATTTTGTTGATTTGGGTGAGATTACTGAGGAAAAATTAAAATTTTTGCATCAAAATTTAATGGAAATGATGCAACTTATGTTGAAAGCAAATTCAATGTTTGAAGCTTTCCAAACTTCTTTTAATTATGCTAACAAAATTATTATGACTTTACGATTCCCTCATGGATCCAAATAGATGTTTAAATATTATGAATTGGAACGCTAGATCTTTGCTGGCTAACCAAGACGAGTTCTTTTTATTTTTGAAAACTCAAAACATACATATTGCTGCCATCACTGAAACTTTTTTAAAGCCAGACAATAACTTGAAAAGCAATGCTTTCTTTAAAATTTTACGAAATGATCGACTTGATCGACAAGGTGGGGGTGTAGCTATTGTCATCAATAGTCGTCTCAAATTTAGACTTCTTCCTTCTTTCAATACAAAAGTCTTAGAAACAATTGGAATTGAATTAGAAACTTCTATGGGGAAAATTATAATTATTGCCGCATATTTGCCTTTTCAATGTAGCGGTGAACAGAAAAATTTTTTGAAGGGAGATTTACAAAAACTCACCAGAAATAAATCTAAATTTTTTATTATTGGTGACTTTAATGCAAAACACCGATCTTGGAATAATATTTCATCAAATTCAAATGGGAATATTTTGTTTAATGACTGCTCTGCAGGTTATTATACTGTTGAATATCCTAATGGGCATACTTGTTTTTCTTCAATTAGAAATCCCTCCACAATTGATTTGGTTCTAACGGATTTAGGCGAGCATTGTAGTCAATTAGTTACTCATGCGGACCTCGATTCAGACCACCTTCCAGTAACATTTTCTTTATCCCAAAGTCCCATTGAAAACCCTTTAAAATCAACTTTTAATTTTCAAAAGGCTAACTGGGAGCGATATATGAATTTTATTGAACGTAATTTAGATGTAAACGTTCCATTGAATTCGATAGAAGATATTGATTTGGCTGTAGAAAAATTGACAACTTCAATAGTCAATGCTAGAGCCGCTTCAATACCTAAAGTTAAACATAAATTTAATCAACCTTTAATTGATGATGATCTTCAGTTTTTGATACGATTGAAAAACATTCGTCGACGCCAATTTCAACGAACTAGGGATCCTTATTTGAAATTAATTTATTGCGACCTTCAAAAAGAGATCAAACGTCGTTTAAATTTCATTCGTAATGAAAATTTTGCTAAAGCAGTAGAGGACATAAAACCCTACTCAAAGCCATTTTGGAAATTAACTAAAATTCTAAAAAAGCCCCAGAAGCCAATTCCTACTTTGAAAGATGGGGATAAACTTCTTTTAACTAATTCAGAAAAAGCTCAAAAATTAGCCCAACAATTTGAGTCTGCTCATGATTTTAATTTAAACGTTGTAAGTCCAATTGATGCTCAAATTTCCCTAGAATTTGATGATATTCTTTCTAAGCAAATTGTGTTTGAAAGTTCTTGTGAGACAAATATTGATGAACTTAAATTGATTTTCAAAAAATTTAAAAATATGAAAGCCCCGGGGGAAGATGGGATTTTCTATATTCTTATTAAAAAGTTGCCTGAAAGCACTTTAAATTTTTTAGTTAAAATCTTCAATAAATGTTTTCACTTGGCTTATTTTCCCAATAAATGGAAAAATGCCAAAGTAACTCCAATTTTGAAACCTGGAAAAAGTGCTTCAGAGCCTTCAAGTTATCGACCAATTAGTTTGCTTCCATCTTTAAGTAAACTATTTGAGAGAGTTATTTTGAATAGAATGATGATTCACATTAATCAGAATTCTATTTTCCCTGATGAACAATTTGGTTTTCGTCATGGACATTCTACTACACATCAACTTTTGAGTGTAACTAATATGATTAACGCTAGCAAATCTGAGGGTTATTCAACTGGTGTTGCTCTTCTTGATATTGAAAAAGCTTTTGACAGTGTTTGGCACAAAGGTTTAGTAGCTAAATTAGCTCGATTTGATTTTCCTGTATATCTCACCAAAATTATTCAAAATTATTTGACTAGCCGAACTTTGCAAGTAAGCTATCAAAATTCATGCTCTGAAAGGATACCCATTAGAGCTGGTGTCCCTCAGGGTAGTATACTTGGGCCTATTTTATACAATATTTTTACTTCTGATCTTCCTGATGTCCCAGAAGGAAAAGGTAGAAGATTATTTGCTGACGATACTTTGCTTTCAGCCAAAGGTCGAAATTTACGGGTGGTACGCAGTAGATTGCAACAAAATTTAAATTCCTTTTTGAATTACTTGAAAATGTGGAAAATTTCTCCTAACGCTTCCAAAACTCAACTTATTTTATTTCCCCATAAGCCAAGAGCAAATTTTTTAAAACCTAATGAAAATCATTTCATAACTTTTAATGGGGTTTCTTTAGAATGGTCTGATCACGTGAAGTACTTGGGACTCACACTTGATCGGAATCTTTCTTTTAAGAATCACATTGAAGATATTCAATCTAAGTGTAATAAATATACTAAATCTCTTTATTCTCTCATCAACAGGAAATCCAGGTTGTGTCTGCGAAATAAGATGTTAATCTACAAACAGGTATTCCGACCAGCGATAATGTATGCAGTTCCGATTTGGTCTAGCTGCTGCGCGACGAGGAAGAAAGCCATCCAGAGGATTCAGAACAAGGTTCTGAAAATGATTTTGCGGCTTCCACCTTGGCACAGCACCGAAGATCTTCATCGGATTGCGGGCATTGAATCGATCGAAGAGATGGCCAACAAAATCATCTCCAACTTCAGAGGCAAATCGATGCAGTCTTCCATCGCAGAGATTCGTTCTCTCTATAATTAGTTTTAATTTAGGATAGTTTTAGTTTTTAGTAGTAAGTTTAAAATATTTTTTGACATTACAGGATGTTCTCCTACATAAAAATACTTGATTGTACTCAGCAAAATTAATTCAAATAAATAAATTATAGTGAATAATAAACTATAGGGCTCTGGACAGTTCATCATTGAACTGAACACCTAATTTAATGTAATAATGTAATATAAATGTAATGATGAATTGGTACAAATAAAGACATATTTAAAAAAAAAAAAAATAAAGTCCAACCCAAAGCAATTTTGGAAATTTGTAAACTCGAAAAAGAAGAATACAAGAAAATTTACGAACGTGAAATATCAAAACAATATGTCGACGGACTCACAAAGTACAGCGCAGCTTTTTGCTGAGTTTTTCAAAACGAACTATCAAACAACTGTAGCATTAAAAAAGGAAGTTTCCACTCGTTCTCGGATTTGGTAAAAGTTGTGGTAGTGCTCGTAGCTAATTTTCCGTCGCGTTTTCGGTTAAAAGAAATATCATTGGAAGGTTGTGAAATGGATTGAATGACAAGCAAATCTAAATTTAAAGTAGAAAGACAGTTTGCGTGAATAAGATATGCCATTCAAAATAAATTCAATGGTGTGGTGGTGTTTCGTTTGATCCAGAGGGTCAGAAAAAAAAGGTTGTTCGGTCCATTGTTTTGATGAATCCGATCGTTAAAGAGTTTATCTTGGGTGATAATGTTTCAACATGAATCAACACGATCAGTTACCGGATGTTAAATAGGATGTTTTATTGAAGAAGCATCTGCGAAGGAAGTACAAGAGCTGAAACACAATTCGGGTGAGGCAATTCCGATTATTTCCTTGTATATATTTTTCTCTCCTTGACTTATACACATAAATAGAGTTCCTTTTGGTCAAGTTTTTTAACTTTATTGCACTATTTTATAAATCATCAATGAATCTTAGGTTCAAATTTGTAAAATGCTAAATGTTGTTTGTCCTGAACTTGAAAGTGCCGAACGTGCCAAACAAAGTTCTTGTTTTTGCTTATATTGTGTTTTTTTTTTTCAAAATGAAATCGATTTTGCTAAATTTCGGTAACAGGGAAGAAATTAATGCATTTCACAATTTATATTTATCAGTTTAAAATAACATATAGTTTGCTTCGTGAATGATTTGGCCAATGAAAATCTTAAACGACCGGATAAAACAGTTGGTTGAATTTTACTGCTTGCTGTGTAAACCGGAATTCTAAAAATACTTGGCGGATTTGAATTTATTTTATATATTTTTTCAAATAATGAACGAGTAAAAAAAAAGTTAGAATTCGGGTTAAATTTCATGTTCACGATACAAAAAAAAAAAGTTTTGTAAACTGTGAATTGGGAAATAATTTAGGTATTCATATTGTTTTGAAAATAATCTCTGTAATTTGAAGAAATGGGCATCATTCATTATAAAATTTGTTGAGAGGAACATTCATAAAAATCAAATAACATTGATGTTTTTGTTTTCCGCAGATTGTTAGAAATAACGTTATGTTCCATTCAAGTTATACAAATTAGATTAATTTTTCAGCAACAGCTAACATTATTTTTCCAGCATCACAACCTTTTCAGGTTTCGGAGGTCACAGATGGAGGAACTATTGCATATATACATACATACTTACCTATATATGATACGTTATTTAAAATATTATAATCATTTGAATTAATTACATTTCAGTCGTTAAGTAGTGTGTCAAAATCAAAATATAATTTCAATGCTCTTCATTGAAGGGTGTGCTCTAATTTATATTTCGGTATCGATTTTTGATTACGGCGAATGCGCCAAGACCTTTGTTTTGAGAAAAACGTATTTCAAGTTTCAGAAAATAAAATCAATTTCCTATTTAGCTGCGTACAATCATTTTCCTCAATAAGTCGCTAAAATGCTTTCAAATTGATTTAATTTCATCACCCAATCGATAAATATAGCTTTACCGTACTAATTACTTCAAAAAATTAATAAATGTAACTGTGGGCCCTTTTACCACAGACTAGTGCTCTCATTTTGTTCATTCGCCAAATTGGAGCGCCCTTTTGAATTGCAGAATTACTGTTCGCCTTTTGGATAACTCATTAAAGAAGCAATATTCAAGCAAATTTCGGCTTGAAAGCGGGTCCAAATGATCACATTAAAACATTAGCACATTCAACGATCTTATAAATACTGATTTTGCATCTCCTCGTCCTGGAAAACAAATTTCAAAAATTCAATGCCCTTTTTCTATCTCGAAATAACTATTGGCATTTTTGTTCGCGACGAAATTTGAGGGGAAATAGGTGAATGAACTGTGGGATTACACACTCATAAAAAAGCTATTTGCCTTATTTAAAAATTAAATTTAACTTCACTAAAATAAGAAAAATTAAAAAAAGATAATATTTTCGGATGTAAAATAAAGATTTTACGCATTTATGTGGTTATCTCGATTTGTTTACAGTTGGCGCATTCGCCGTATTCAAAAAACGATACCGATTTTACTTTTTCAGATAATGCGCATTCTAAACATTTCTTAATAAATTTACAATCTTAACACAAATATTTGCGGATTTCATAATTAACCCTTCATCCTATCGTAATTTTTAATTTTTTAAGGTTCAGTTTTCAGAAGATATTCAGGAAAACGTTATGTATTGGAAAAAGAAGAATTTAATTTAAAAAAAAAACGATGGCATACATTATTTGTCTGCATCTGGTAATGATCAAAAATTCAAATACTCCATCGAAATTATTTTCTTATTCATTAAAGTTGTCCAAAGCGTAGGTAGCTTTATAAGCTGTAGATTAAAAGTTCTATTAAAGTTTCTTTAAATGGATTATAACTTTTCTATTTCTAAAATTATTCGATCTCAGAAAAAATATCAGTATTCATGGATTTAACCATATGAAACTCTCAACAAATTTCTTTTTCATTTTTTTCAGATTAACTAGTTTGGAACGCATTGTGATAGAACGGATAACTCGAAAGCCAACAACGTATTATACAACATATTTTCAGCCGTATTTTATTATTTTTCTTTTTATATATTCATATTTTTATTTTGTCGGAATTCGATCAGACCGAAATGAACGCCATCAGCATTTTTTTTCTTTTTTTTTTTAAATTTTTTTGTGCTAATATTTTCATATAAAGACAAAATCTTTGATGTTTATCAATCAGAGTCGATAGTTCTTAATCCATGAAATTTATTGTCATCAATAGTATTCTCCTTTTCGATCTACAATATGAATGACAATACATTTAGTGTCAATTGCTCGGTCTGGTCGAAGCCCGGCTATTTACATTGTATGACTTTTTTTTTATATTGTGCTAAATTAAATATTTTAACACAACGTTATTCATAAATGTAATATACATATGCTATAACATCATATTTAGATTATATTGTATTATATTATTTATTATATATTTATTATTTTTATTATATATTTATTGAATTTTATTAATATCTGGGGTAGGGGCATCTGGGTATCCTCGTTTTACAAAAAGAGCGGGTTACCGTGTATGCTAGTACCGCATTGAATACTAGACGTTCCTCAATTTATGTCAAGGGAATTTGGCATGGTTGAGAAAAAGAAAGTATTTGATTAGGGGAGAGTGGGGTATCGTGGGCCATGGGGGAAACGTGGGCCACTGTTAATTTCTCGGATGTGTGTTGAGATAAAAATCTCAAACCAACTGTCATCGTCGTCACTTTACGTGAGCATATATTCCTATATGTTGTTGACTGAAATACGCATCATATGCTTCTTTTATTGATCAAGCTAAAAAAAGTTAGAAACATTTAATTACATAATTTAAAAAACACCCGCTAATTTCATCGATGGAGAACCTAAAGTGCATAATAAAAATATGCTCATACGCTTATGATCTTAGTTTTTTCATGATCTTTCACGTGGAAAAGAAATTTTTGATGAAACATCAATAAGTCACACAAACGCAACTAATTTGCGAATCATAGCTTGTGGGGAATCGTGGGCCACACATCTTGAACCACCTATATTTTAATGTTTTTAGACACATTCAGAACTTAAAATACGTTTTTCCTATCTGTAAAGTTTTCTTATGCCAAATGAAGAGTTATGAAAAATATTTTGTCCATCTGTACAAGGAATTTTGCCAAAACGTTCGCGAGCCAGGTTTTGGAATCTATTCGATCATACACAGCTCTCTTTTTTATTTCATAATCTGAAATTGCTTTAAAATAACAAAATGAATTAGGAAATCACAGTTTTGGGTCAACTCATAAACTTTGCATGTTATTTGATCAATTTGGATTTGGTGGCCCACGATTCCCCACCATTTTTCAAAATCCAAAAAATATTGCTTTTTTCCAAACAGTCAGAATTTGGGGAAAATAACTTATTGAAAATTAAAAAAAAAACCATATGATACATTGAAAATGTAGAAAACTATACCATTTTTTATTTTCATTTTATCTTTTATAATAAAGAAGTTATGGAACAACGAAAAAAAGTGGCCCATGATTCCCCACTCTCCCATACTATTTGTAAAATAAGGACGCACTCTTTTTTTCGGAAGCCTTGGCGGCGGGATTATAGTTTGCATGCTATCTTGATTAGTCAACAACATGGTTATAGCTTCTCGAGACTTTTCCCCTTTTAACCCTGGATACCGTAAGTGCCTCTGCTTACGATTCCATTCCCTTACAAGTCTCATTGAGTGGTTATGACTGTGTTGCGTGGTAGCTAAGATGGACGTGTGGGTTATTTTTTTTGCCACAACCGCGGCGCTGCCGTAAACCCAAGGTGGATTCAATACATACATACATACATACATACGAACTATCAAACAACTTAAGCTTCCGGTCCAATAATGATGCCCATCGATTCTGTCATACATGATATTTGTTTGACCTTAGAGGAAAAAGAGGAAGGTTTGAAAAGGCTAGATGCAGGTAAATCATATGGACCTGATGGAATACCAAACAGATTTTTAAAAACTTGCTGCAATGAGTTGGCACGTCCTTTGGTTCTTCTGTTCAATTCATCGTTACATTCGGAATTATTCCCGTTTGTTTGGAAATTGTCTAGAGTTACTCCCATCCACAAAAAGGGATCTAGAAATATTGCCGAAAATTACAGGGGTATTGCAGTATTATCTGCTTTGCCAAAATTTTTTGAGAAGTTGGTTTATCACCGGCTATACCCAGCAGTAGATAATAGAATTTCGCCCCAACAGCACGGATTCTTTAGAAAATGATCGGTGCTCACAAATCTTTGCGAGTTCACCACTCGCGAAATAGATTGGATGGTCAAGGGATTCCAAGTGGACTGCATCTACACCGACATGTCAAAGGCCTTTGATGTAGCAGGAATCAACGAAATTTTGGATGCATCAGCGCGAATTGGTATTGGAGGAAACATCCTACATTGGATCGAGTCTTATCTGGTGAATAGACAACAGTAGGTTTCTGTTAATTCTGTGTGCTCGGCACCCTTTGAAACGTCTTCTGGAGTGCCTCAAGGCAGTCACTTGGGACCTTTGCTTTTCATTCTTCTGATGAACAATTTGCCGGACTCGCTATCGGATGCTTTCGTACTGATTTACGCAGATGATGTGAAACTATTTTTGCCAGTAAAAAGGATAGAAGATTGTAGAAAACTTCAGTACGATTTGAATGTGTTCTCTGAGTTTATGATCAGAATCAAGCTGAAAACAAATAATTCAAAATGCACAGCAATATCTTTTACAACAGGCATGTCAAACTGGGGTTTTGCTGGCCGCATGCGGCCCGCGGCCTTGGTCAATGCGGCCCACGTAGCCCCGTCAGGTTGAACCTGTTGGAACATTTTCAAGCAGACGACTGGGACAGGATTTGGCATTTGACGTTGATCTCACTGGCCACCTGCAAGATTTGAACTTAAAGCTTCAAGGAAAAGAAAAAAAAAATCAAAACTGCTTGTGATGATGTAAATAACTTTCAAGCGAAGTTACGGTTATGGATCAACCAAATTTCCAAAGAAAACCTTGTGCACTTCTCTACGTGTCATGAACTGAAAAGATCAAATGAGGCTGCATCATTTGGTAAATACGTATTTCACCTAGAATCGTTACTAGATGCATTCAAAAGCCATTTTCGTGACTTTAATTCATACGAAGAAGAATTTTCGTTGTTTGTATCTTAATTTTCGTTTGCTTCTAAAAATGCTGATGATAATTTGCAACTAGAGCATTATAATGCATTATAATATAAGAAAGTTAAACATTAAAAGCTTACATAAAAATTTAAGCAAAATTTTATTCCAAGTTTACTTAAAACTGTATTCCATTTTATTGTATCTAATCTCCGCGAAACTGATATGTTATGTTTTCTAACTTTAAATGCGGCCCGCACACTCAAACGAGTTTGACATGCCTTTTTTACAAGAAGCAGTACACCGATCCAGTTTACGTATTCCCTAAGTGGCGAAAATATTGCAAGAGTTACCTGTGTGAGGGATTTAGGCATCAAATTGGATTCTGGATTGAGCTTCAGGAATCATATCAGCAGTGTAGTAAAGGGTGTTACGGTCAAAATTTGGTCAAGGGAAAACGCGTGTAAATCGGTGAAATCGTTTATTTAGAAAATCAAATTAAATTTCTTTTTCAAGTTTAATTAGAATAAAATTCAGGAAAAATATTCAGTTAGGCTTCCGTTTTTCCAAATCCAAATTGCTGGGCCTTACGCTTAACCCCTGCCATCAGATTTTGTACAGCCACCTGGTCCACCTTCTTCGCCGCAGAAAGCCAGTTTGCCTTGAACTGCTGCTCATCCATAGCAGTTTTTTTGGTCTTCTTTAGGTTCCGCTTGCAATAGCCCAGTATTTCTCAATTGGGTGGAGCTCTGGCGTGTTGGGAGGGTTCTTGTCCTTGGGAACCACCTGCACGTTGTTGGCGGCGTACCACTCCATGGCCTTTTTACCGTAATGCCAAGATGCCAAATCCAGCCAAAACAGTACGGAACAACCGTGTTTCTTCAGGAAAGGCAGCATACGTTTATTCAAACACTCTTTTACGCAAATTTCTTGGTTGACAGTCCCGGAAGCTATAAAAATGCAGCTTTTCAAGCCACAGGTACAGATGGCTTGCCAAACCAGATATTTCTTCGCGAACTTTGACAGTTTCATGTGCTTGAAAATATCTGCTATCTTTCCCCTTCCTTTTGCCGTATAAAACTCCTGTCCCGGAAGCTGCTTGTAGTCGGCTTTGACGTAGGTTTCGTCGTCCATTTACACGCAGTCAAACTTCGTCAGCATCGTTGTGTACAGCCTCCGGGATCGCGCTTTGGCCGTCGTATTTTGATTATCATCGCGATTTGGAGTCACTACCTTCTTTTAAGTCGATAGTCCAGCTCATTTTTTTTATAATTATGACCTGGACTATAAATAATGCTGAACAACATGATGCTTGTTCCGTCGCGTTTCCTGACGCGTTGCTCTTATTATACCATCAGCTTTAAAGTTAGAAAAAAATTCATTTTATACTATAGATTTTCATAAATTAAGAAATAGATGGGCTTCCGTGTTTTTTCAAATCGATGATTCGATACATTTTTTTTTAGATAAATGAGATAAATCATTTAGGAATTGGTAAAATGCATTGAAAACGGATTGAAATGTTACTGCATCATTCATAATTGACCTTTGAACAATGGTTTTTTGCCCGCAAAAACTCATAAATATAATCTGAATTATTTGTTTCAGTGCAACAGCTTTGACGTCTTGCGGTAATTTTTCTTCTTCTTTTGGAAGAGTTGCAAAAATCCATCTTTTCTCTGTAGGAACAATACCACGACGAGTGGGAAAGAGCCATCGCGACTGGACAGCGAACAAATACCACGGATTGACAGTGGAAAAGAGAGAAAAATTGAGACTGGGAAGCGAATTGTTGCTTCGACGAGCCAGTACATATATAGTCTGTTCAATGGAGTCTGATCGAAACGGGTCGAAACAAGTAGAAATGGATTGACAGTTTATCACCTGTCTCTTTCCAATTGACTTCGACCGATTTTTACCAGGTCGAAATGAATCCTGCTGCCGAGCTGGATTAGTTTCGATTGATTTCAACTTACTTCATTGAACAACGACCTGACTAGTTTTGACCAAAACATTGGCTCGTTGAACATCTATCAGTTGACAGAAACCCGTTGAAACCGATTTTTACCAACGGTTGAACGAAGCTGGAGTTCATACATAAAGGAACCTGCAAAAGAAACATCCTTTCGTGATGAAGCAAATTGCGTTGCACTGTTGCAAAATGTTCGAGCTGGCGCGAACAACCTTTATAACTCATCGAGGTTTGTATCGATATACCTACCCTACCTAAGGGTCCAGCGCCGATTGACCGGCGCATAGGGCTGAGATAAAAGATCTCCACTGCTGGCGATCCGGAGCCAGCGTCTTCACTTGCTCCCAGCCAAGGTTCTCGTCAACTGTGCGGATTTCAGCGGCTAGACTTGCCGACCCCTTTTGCCGACCCCTGACACGAAATTCAATACCTGGAATCAATTGATCATCTCTCAAAACACCTATGTGCAAATTTTTGTCACAATCCGATGAAAACTAACGTCAATATCGCGAAAACAATATTTGTCTTGTATGGACGACCCCCTTTAGAAGGGGTCATCCAAAAATCTGAAAACATTTTTCATCATTCCTGGTTCTAATGAGTATCCATGCCAAATTTCAGCTCTCTAGCTCTTAAGATGGCTGAGCCTATAGTGTACAAACAAACAAACAAACAAACAAACAAACCCACAGAAATTGCTTTTTATATATATAGATAGACTAGCTGATCCCATACGAACTCCGTTTTGCTTTCAACTAGGAATATGTCATGAACAATTTGTATGAAAAATAAATTTATATGGACGACCCCTTTCGTCGACCCCTGGCAAAATATTAGACATCTGAGATCGATTGTCCGTCCCTGAAAACTACCGTGTGGAAATTTTCATCCCAATCCGATGTATAATAACGTCGATATTGCAAAAATATTAAAAGGTTTATATAGACGACCCACTTTGCCGGCCCCTTAAACTGAATTGAATACCTGAAATCCATTGCTCATCTCTCAAAACCCTCGTGTACCAATTTGCGTCTGAATCCGATGTATAATAACGACAATATTGCATCAACAGTGAATAGTTAACATGGACGACCCCTTTGGCCGAGCCCTGATTTTAGTTTGGATAAGTGAAATCAGTTGTTTGTCTCAAATAACTCCTATGTGCAAATTTTCATCCCAATCCGATGTATAAAAACGACAATATCACTAAAATACTGAAAATTTAATATGGACGACCCCTTTGGCTATCCCCTTACACAAAATTTGACACCTGAAATCGATTGCTCGTCTTTGAACACACTCATATGCAAATTTTCAACACAATCCGACGAAAAATAACGTAAATATTGTGAAAACAATATTTGTCTTGTATGGACGACCCCCTTCAGAAGGGGTCATCCAAAAATCTGAAAACATTTTTCATCCTTTCTGGCCCTAATGAGTATCCATGCCAAATTTCAGCTCTCTAGCTCTTAAGACGGCTGAGTCTATAGAGGACAAACAAACAAACAAACAAACAAACCCACAGAAATTGCTTTTTATATATATAGATTAATATTCGTGAAGTGAATTTTATTGTCGACGTCTTTGTTTTTGGGAAGTCTGAGAAAAAAAAAACATAACGATGCGCTCCAAAAAACGCTAAGAAAGTTTCGTAACCATGATATACTCTTGAACTAAGAATAGTGTGCATTCAAAATGTCCGAAACCGACTTTTTAGATCATCGTTTTGACAAAAATGGCATGACCTCGTCGCGATCCAAAATTGAGGCGATACAGAATTTCCGTGCTCCATTCACTTCGGAGAAAGTGCGTTGTTTCCTCGGCCTTGTGAATTATGTTGACTCCTTTATTCCGAATCAGGTTGCAATTTCATATCCACTCCGTGAATTCACCAAGAGTATAAATCCTTTCAAATGGGGGTTTTAAGAACAAGTAGCGTTTAATCCGATACCGAACACCGATACCGAAAAACGCTATGCACAATCAGAGAAGGGGGTTTTAGCGTTGGTATGGGCCGTAGAGAGGTTCCAGATATACTTGATTGGAATCCATTTCGAGTTGGAAACCGATCATAAACCGCTTGAACCAATATTTACACCAACCTCAACCCTCTGCCTCCGTATTGAACGCTGGGTTTTGCGACTTCAGGTGTTCATTTAAACTGTTGTTTACCGAAATGGTAAAGCAAATATAGCTTATCCCTTGTCCTGTCTTGCTCTGACAACAGCTGCAGATGAATTTGATCCTGACTCTGAGGTGTATGTACGTAACGTGATCGAGACCGCAGACATTGACATATGTAGATGCACTAGATGTCGCTTCCTGAGAAGATCTTGAGCTTTCTGAGCCAAGAGAGTTTCTCGACAAAGGGATTTGGAACTACGTATCAAACCGCCAAATCACCCGTTTAGGAATGAACTTGGGAAAGTAAGGGGGATGATTGTTAGAGGATCTCGTTTGATCAATCCAGTAAAACTCCAAGAACGTCGCAAAAAATGCAACAAGGACTGCGTAGAACATGCTGGTGGCCGGGTATGGACGATATGATTGCAAAAACTGTAGATTAATGTCAGGGTTGTATGGTGGAGAGTCAACCTGATCGCTCGGAACGCATGCAGAGAAGGCAACTGCCGGATGCACCTTGGAGAGACGTGGCTTTTATTGACGTGGCCATTATTGACTACTACAACCACCACAAGGAAGTTAAAATCCTCAAGAAAATAACAGCTGGTGAAATCATCGATCGTTTGGAAAAGATATTTTTTCGATTGGGAATACGCGTGAAACCCACGCGTCGCAAGGGACCAAGCCAATTTCAAGACAAGTCCGTGCCAGAGTGCCAAGATGGAAAGCGACAACCGACCTTGAAATCCCGTGTCAAGTCGTTTTGGCAAGGGGGTATTTACCTCAGGAATGGAAAGAGAAGATGGAAGCCTTATATTCTAGCCTTAAATCACGAGTTCGAACCTCGACTGCAGTCAAAGCATATCGAAAGAAGGAGTAAGAATGATTAGGAGGCACTGACAAAACTCAAGAAGTTGGATCCTCTTTAGAAGGATAAACGAAGAGTTCGTCTTGTTCGCGACATAAGCGCGAGGTTAGGTTGACCATATAGCGAAACATTCCATATGTTTCCTATTATGAATGAGAACAATAGAATGCTTTCGGATGTTCAGAAATTTTCATTATACATAGGTATGGGAAGGTGTAACAAGCCCTGTATGATTTAGGACAGTCCTTTCACTAGTAAAGAGGTTCTCAGGACACTCTCAGAGGTTCTCTTCATTATCCACTCCAGTTCTTTTTAAGGTATCTTAGGATGTCCCTGTATTCCTAAGTTTCTTATCTATGTGTCGGTAATAAGGTCGACAAAAGGTTCCTGCATAACAACCCTGCGTTTGCGAGACTTCAAGGATTCCTTGAGCAGCTATTGCAGCTTAACCAGAACCTGAACCTGCTACTCAGCGTGTTCCTGAGCACCGTTTGTTCCTGACAGCAGAAGGATGGTACAATTTTTCAAAGGAGCCGCTTGAAAAACCTAAATGGTCACGTTACGAGTAATGTAGGATGCAGGTTTCATTACTCTTTAAAAAAATCTCTGATATTCAAAATATTTCTCGTAACTGGAGCTAAGAACTTCTGGAATCCAGGCTGATGAAGATGTTCATCGCGATCAGCTCGACTCAGATTGATTTGACGATAAATGATTTCCCAGCCCACCCTTTTATCCTTCCCATTCATTAAGCTGAGGAGGGTAGCCCAAAGGGAGGAAATCCTCCATGTATCATCATCGGGTCTGGTGCAATTTGAGGGCGGAGAAAAGTGCACCGCCAAGCCAAGAGTGGTTTAACTCAGCGTTCGTTCGTCCGGCGCATCTACTCAGACGGCAAAATAATGAAACGATAAAATTAAGCCTCGGCGTCCGATGATATAAAAGATCATCGATCCTGAGCTGTGCATCAGGCTACTCCCATCATCAGTTACTTACATTGAATGGGACGGGAAGTTCACGTGGTTTTACGCGATCATCCGCAGGATTTTTCCCTCCTTATTTCTGATGAGGGACAAGCGTCTTATGAAGGGTCATTAATTATGAGTAATGATTATTGGAATTGGATTATTTTCCAACACAAAACCGGATCTCAGCTCAGCGTTTTCTTGATAACTTCATAAATTCTTTTGAGCTAAAACTGTCACGCCTCAAGCCCTTTCTTTCTGCTGAGGCAAAAGTTCTTGGAATAGAAAGTAGATCACCAGTATCCGAATTCCTTCGACCGACCGTGGATGAACTAATGCTGATCAGAATAGCTCAATCCGGTTGGTTCTGACCGGATCGTGCCTCCCAAATGTAAACATTGGAATTAAGCGCGAACTAAATATAGCAACCACATGAGATCTCTGTACATATTCCATTCCCGGCATACTCTTCGGAGAATGATGTAAGTACAAACATTCGGACCTGGACGTGCCCCGCGGAATGGCTGACGGAAAGCAATCCTGTTCCGATCATATTTGGTCAAGAAGATTAAAACGAACGCATTCGTTGCATAACATTTGCATGTGCACTGCACGAGTTGCATTTGTAAACATCGGTTGAAGTTGAAGGATGATGAAAGGTTTTTTCAAACTTCTAAGAATAAAAGAAGTTTAAAAAAATAAAAGAACCATATTCGATGGCACCGAACAATTCAGAAAATTTAAATAGATCGAAAAAGGTAAAGTTGTCGAAATTTTCAAAGGCATTGCAAAAATTGTCAAAATTGACAACACTATCAAAACTGTCAAAATTTTCGAATCTGTCATAATTGTCAAAATTGTCAAAATTATCAAAATTGTCAAAATTGTCGAAATTGTCAAAATTGTCAAAATTGTCAAAATTGTCAAAATTGTCAAAATTGTCAAAATTGTCAAAATTGTCAAAATTGTCAAAATTGTCAAAATTGTCAAAATTGTCAAAATTGTAAAAATTGTCAAAATTGTCAAAATTGTCAAAATTGTCAAAATTGTCAAAATTGTCAAAATTGTCAAAATTGTCAAAATTGTCAAAATGGTCAAAATTGTCAAAATTGTCAAAATTGTCAAAATTGTCAAAATTGTCAAAATTGTCAAAATTGTCAAAATTGTCAAAGTTGTCAAAATTGTCAAAATTGTCAAAATTGTCAAAATTGTCAAAATTGTCAAAATTGTCAAAATTGTCAAAATTGTCAAAATTGTCAAAATTGTCAAAATTGTCAAAATTGACAAAATTTTCAAGATTGTCAAAATAAAAAAAATTAAAAAATTCAAAAACTGTTGATTTTCTTGTTAAGTCTTTTGAAAAAAAAAATTATTTTGTATTTTTAGTGAAATTGTCCAAAATTGACTTCAAGTTGACTTTAATTTTTTTGAAAATTTGTTAAATTTGCTTCAAATTTGTCTTAAATTTGTTCAAGTATATCTTAAAGTTGCTTAAAAATGGTACAAATGTGTCTGAATAAATTCTCAAAATTTATTGATGTTTTTCCATAATCGTTAGAAAATTGTCAAATTTTCATTCCAAATTATTCAAATATTGTTTCAACATCCTCAAAAATTTTCAAACATTCAAATGATTTTAACAGAGTTGGAAAAATCAAGCCAGAGTTGTAAGAGATGTCAAAACGCCAAATCATCGTCCAATAAGGTACATTCGAAATCCATGTCAGCCTCATCATGATCATCGCCGTGATCAACAACATTGATTGAGCTGAATGGGAGGTAATGTGCATGTACCTGAGCTACGAAAAAATTAACACAAAGCAGCGGTTGTTGTAGTCGTAGTCAAGTAAAGTCGATTTCATTCATAAAAGTCTTGGCCCACCCCCTCAACTCACGATGACATTTCAGATATTTCTTTGAACCCATTCAAGTCGGCTTCAATGGCTCAAACCATGTTTGACACGTGTCGTTCCACTATTTTTGTCCATGTTGTGGGCCGCAGGTATTTAATATTTTAATTTACATCCAGCTGATCAAAGCCCCGTGAGGTGGGAGGATAGTTTAGAGGTACGATCACTCGCCAATCATGATGATGATGATGGACATGTGACGCAATGTGACCCATACCGATTGAGGGTTGAGCGCATGTTAGAACATAATTCGGCGTCTCTTTGCGAATGGAATAAGTTTCCGACAATTTTTATAAGCCTCATTCATGAGAGAGAGGTTACGAAACGTCTATTAACGGAAGATGATGTGGTAACGACCTTGCGATCAAACAGAATCCCTCCCCTTCTTGCGTTTTTGATCTTGCTGATAACTTTTGCACCTTCGAAGCTAGGAAAGAAACAGGTTTTCTCAACTAGGTAATAGATCTTGAACGAGGGGAACGGATTCACTTCATTGAAATGCTCGAGTACCGCCAAGTATCGATACCTTCCTAGACTTTTGAACCGGATGAGTGAAAATGAGAAAAAATTGCAGGTTGTAGCAAATGATCAAGAAATGAATGTTTTTGGCAGTGAATTTCATACATGGCACAGAAGACTTGGCCATCTAAGCAATGCTGGAGCATTTTAGCGTCGAGACTTCTAATAAAAACGATGTAGGCGGAAGCTGGAAACAGTCAAGCACAAATTTCAAGAGTCTGCAAATACCGAGGTCAAGTAGGCCACTTGAATTAGTGCACTCTGACGTTTGCGGATACATGGAAGAAACCACATTTGATCGCCATCGATATTTCGATAATCTACCTAATGTAACGCAAGAGCGAAGTTTTTGAGAAGTTTAAGGAGTTCGGAGCGGTGGCAACGGTAAATTTTAATCAAAAGTTGGCTAAACTTAGATGCGATAATGGTCGTGAGTAGGTGGAACGAGATTTTCAAGAATTTTGCGAGGCAATAGGCGTTTAATTGGTTCTAACAGTACCGTACACTCCTAAGCAGAATGGCGTGAGCGGAAGAATCAACAGAACGTTGATGGAGAAAGTACGAGCAATGCTCTACAAATGCAATCTTCCGACCCCTTTGGGAGAAGCTGTGTTCTGCGCAACTTGTTCCACAAATCGATCGCCATCACGAGCTTTTGTGGATAACCAGACGCCATTCGAAAAGTGGTATGGCAAGAAGCCTGACTTGAGAAATCTTTGCTTTTTTGGCTGTAATGCATGTGCTCTAGTACCTAAAGAGAGGAGGCAGAAATTCGATCCAAAGTCAAAGAAACTTATCTTCGCGCGTTACGCAAACAACGGCTACAGGATATACAACAAGTCCTCACGTACAGTAGAGATACACCGTAGCGTCTTTGATGAACAAGAATTGGTAGATCACCGGAATGATCTTGTTCATTCTACAATTTCGCAACCAGCAAGCCAAAATACGAAAGCAATAGAATCCGAACCTCTGGCAAAAAGTTCAGAAGCGTCTGAGATATTCGGGGGTAACGAAGATGAGCATCTCGTGAGTAACGAGAATGTTGAGGACGAGCCCAAAATCATCGAGGTTGACGATGTAGATTCAATTGATGAACATCACTTGGGTGACGTTGTAGAATCTGATTATGATAGTGCAAAAGATTTTGACAGTCAGACAGTAATATATGTAGATTCCGGGATCTGGAGCTCACGAGAAACCCGCAGACAACCAGACCGAATATCACTTTTCGGCTAGAAAAGACTACTCTACACGCGGTTTACTGAGAATCAGCTTTATTCCACCAAACGCAACCGTTCTCGATAACACAGAGTATTGCCGATCGAGGGCATGATATTGTCGCTGAATCCCCAAACCGGAGTTATCGTCAATGAGCGCTGGCGACATTTACTGGCGACACTCACTGGCGACAAGTTATTATCAGGACGTGTACAACTTCGGGTGTTCTTATACCAAAGATTTTTTATTTCAAAGGAAAGTGCCGCAAAAACAAAGGATTTTTTCCTTTGGTTTTGGTATAAATAAAAAATCCTTTGGTTCAAATGCATTTTCCTCTGTTTCAAAGATTTTTTCTTTTGAAAAATCTTAGATTCAAAATATTAATGCTTTGATACAAAAACCAGTTTCATTTGATTTAAAGTTATTATCTTTGCTCAAAGGTAATTAAGATATAGATTTAAAAGCATTTATTCATTGAACCATTTTCCATTTATTCTAATTGGAAGATTTTTACCCTGTTGTTTCGAAGTTCCTATTAGGAGTTTGAATAATAAAAAGATACAATTTTAGTTCTTAAATTCTTTTTTATTCACAAACACATAAAACACTGGTTCACTATAACCGAGTACACGCAGAAAAAAGACGGGGGTTAGTTCAACAAAACCGTTTTGTTATTTTATTTAGTCTTTTCGATGCTTATTTTCAATTTGTTTTGATGAAAAAAACGATCGGAAATAATTACAAAATTTTATTATTTTTACACGCTCATCCATTATTACTGGGAATCCAAATTTGATTTGTTTCCAAACCTATAACTAGTCTATTTTTATAAACGTGTGACTTTAAAACGAGAAGTTGAAAAATGAAAAAAAAAAGAATAAGAAAAAAGTATCATCCGAACATCAACAGTATAAAAAAACTAAATTACAAATGGCCAAAATGTGGCCACCTAAATTAACCATTTTCCTGGAATTGCCTCCGAGAACGAGTCTGAAACCAACACAAATGGATGATCAGCAGCAGCGGAGTAGAGGAGGCAAAGGAGACAAATGCAATTATTATGCAAAGGCGGCCTCAACTCAGGCCGAAGATCTTAGCCTGAAGGTCTTACTAGAACAGGACCTTCAATTCTTCATAGTCACCTTTAACATTCGCAAGCGGTTTGGATCCGGAAGAGCCAAATATGCTGTTGAACGACTTGTATGGAGTGCTAGAGGCAGCGGAAACTAAACCGATGCTCGCCATCTGGAGGATAGAATGTTTCCGAATGCCAGCGACTATGATGGTGAGTTTGTTCCAATTTATTTGTACTTTGTAAAACTATTTTTTTAATCCACCAGGAAAAACACTCGAAATGTCCCGACAGCGAGAGGCACTATCTTTACGTAGCCTGAGTCCGGCTAATCTGGAAATATCGGAAACTTGAACACGTACATCATAAGGGCCCGTGTAATCATGATTTCAGCTACTGACCCTGCAAACTTATATTTTGTGCTTGTCCGAGATTATGGTATTCCCGGTCCTGGAAATGCTGCCCCGTTTAAGAGAAATCTGTATGAATATTTCATATTTAAAGAATTGAAAATCTATTTATTATAAAATTCTTGATTGAATCGTGTATGTTCTATTTGAAAAATTAAAAAATCTGAAATCAATCTAATACACAAAGGATTTTCAAATTATAAACCAATTAAAATTAAATCCAGATTTTGTTATTTTCGACCAAAGTAGTTTTGCCAATTTGAAACCACCAACATTCAGTTATTTTTCACCCAATTTTTTTTTATTATTTTGACAACAACTATGGATCACTTTCAAAAAGGGGGTATTTTATTTCCATTCAAACGATAAGTTTAAATCAAACCGATATTTTTAATCAGGGTTACCAAAATTATATTTGTGCATTTTCCCAACCAAAAATTTTATTATTTTCGGTCCAAATCTTATTGTTTTTAAAATATATTTTTCTGCGTGTAGGGTCCTTGATATCGTTGACAAAGTTTCGCATTCTTCGTGGGCCGGTCAATAAACTTCCGAAAGCCACTCCAGCTGCTGGCTGGTCCGACTGGTGATTGCCGTTGAAGATTGGGCCGAAAAAATACGACCGCGGGATTTGGGGAGGTGTTACTTTGCGCAGCTTTCTCCATGTTCGAGAGACTTGGAAATCTATCCGTCGGCCGTGGTCCTGTAACTATACAAGCTTTTTAGAAAATCTTGAATTCACTTAAATATTCAGTATTTATTAACTTACACTTACCATTTTGCATCCTGAATCCTCCTTATTTATAGCTTACTCCGATTCACTGGTTTGATTTTTAAAACGAGCGGCCGTACTTTATTCGATTTTTCGGTTTTCTGTTCTTCTTGCAAGTAAATGCAAAATATCTTCTAAGTTTGAAGTTTTTGTTTCAAAAAATTATTCTTTTCAGTTTAAAACATTTTTCTTCGGTTGAAAGAAAATTTACTTTGTTTCTAAAGAAATATGCAATTGAACAAATTTCTTTTGAATCAAAGAATTTGTTTGAAATCAAAGTTCAAAGTTATTCAATTCAAAAAATTTATTATTTCTTTCAAAAATTATTCTTTTCAATCAAAACTATAATTCATTGATTCAAAGAAAACAGGAGCTGGATTAAAAAAAAAATGAATGTTTTGAATCAAAGTCAGATTTAATTCGTTCCAAAATTCAAGTTTACTCTGCGTGAATACACGGAATCGTCCATCTTGTGGCAGGCAATAGTAATCATAGGCATGGTAGGCGAACAATTCGCTGTCAAAAAACGCTCCGTCTCCACCCCCCACCAATGAGAAACTTTTGGTACTCCTTGCCTACTGTTGCTGGCAACTCAGTCTGTAAATGAATCTTGTTACTTTTTAATGATATTGAAAACTTTGTTTTAAAGTGTTTTTCGTTACTTTTTATTATTACTGTTCATTCCTTCATAGAAATAACACAGTAGAAAACTCGGAAATTATCGAGTATCTGGTATTTCTTGAAGATATAAGTGCGAAAATCGTGTGTGAAGTGACGTGTTTTGGTCTAAGATCTGTTTACTAAGAAGACACTCAGACAATAAGTAAACACTCCTACTCGATTTTTGGCATCCGAGGCGACATCTAGTGACGACTAGTTGAAAGTTCAGCAACTGCTTGAAAAAGTTTCAAACTTGAAATTCCTTCTGCATACCTTCTGGCGTTATGGATCAGCACTGCTCGACTTGCAAGGAGGCCATCACCGGAATCGAGCAAATACTTTGCAAGGGCGTTTGCGAAAAGCGATTTCATCTCACGTGCACGGGATTGACGAAAAGCTTGGCGCGACAAATAGATACCTTTTCAAAAAACGTGTTCTGGTTTTGTGACGACTGCGCTGCGCTTATATCTAATGCTAGTTTCCGTCCAATGGCATTTAATGCCCCTACCGAAACAAATGCATTAGGGCAGCTCACGAACGCGATTAAAGAGTTGCGATCTGATATTCAACAGCTGGCCCCGAAACCCGTTCGCACCCCCTTGTGGAACAAATCGACACCCACATCTGAGCTCAGGCGTCCATTAAAGCGCACTCGGGTTCCCGATGCTGTTACAGCAGAGCCTTGCCAACTTGGCTCAAAGCTATCATCAGGGAATATTGCTTCAATTCCTCTATGCGACGATGAAAATCCCAAACTATATTGGATTTACTTATCTCGCATCAAACCTGACGTATCAGAAGATGCTGTTAAAGCAATGGTTCATGCCAACCTTGGAGTGGAAGATGTAAATGTGGCTAAGTTAGTCCCCAGAGGCAGTGACGTCACATCGTTTCGATTCATTTCCTTCAAAGTGGGCATTTCTCCAGATTTGAAAAAGAGAGCGTTGGATCCAGAATCTTGGCCAAAGGGTTTGTTCTTCCGAGAGTTCATAGACTACAGCTCTCGTCAATTTCGTGGAATGCAATGATAATAAAAATTACCAGCATCGTCAACCTACCATCAATTACCACTGGATATCGGGACGCACTACGCATGCCACTTTGGGAGCTCTTTTCTCTGACCACCAACGACCGCATGTTCCTGTTTCAAGTCGTCCCGTTTTCCGGTCAGGTGGTTCAGAGGAAGGCTCCCAATTGCCATGCTACGGCAAGTATTTATTCCATTCGAGCACTTCACCCAGTCACACAAACATGCTTTCTAGCTCCATTACATACGCGTTGGATCAGTGGCATTCTCCTCTTACACACAACATAGCCGAAAAACCGTCGATTGGATTCCCGGGGCGCATCGAAATCAGCACAGTGGAGGCCCCCGAGCCCTTCGTCACAGTCGCGCAGTTTCCAGCCAGCGTCAACAGTCGTCCCGGCCCTGTGTTCGAAGAAGGCAACGGGGCTCTCCAGCCTGTGTCGTCAGGCAAGTATCCTTCTTTTAATTTTGATTCGTCCAGTGACTGCCCTACCCCTTCCAGACCTCTCGTATTCGATTATCGCTTGCATGCAAGGAAGACTGTAAACGGACCTCTCGATGAATTGGATGTTCGCTCAACTGAAAATTTTGCTGTTATTTCGCCGATTGGATTACCGGGATGCAACGAACCAAGCACAAGGGAGGCCCCAGAGCCCTTCGTCACAGTCGCGCAGTTTCCAGCCAGCGTCAACAGTCGTCCCGGCCCTGTGTTCGATGTAGGCAATGGGGCTCTCCAGCCTGTGCAGTCAGGCAAGTACCCTTCTTCAGCTTCCGTTGCGTTCTGTGACTGCCTCTCAACTTCCAGAACACGTCCCAACGATCATCGGAACACATCACGACAAATAATTGACGCATCTAATTCATCTAATGGTCTGCGGCTGTACTACCAGAACGTGCGTGGTTTGAAATCCAAAATCGCTGAATGCTTCGTTGCTTCATCAGAGCTCGGTTTCGAAATCTACTCATTCACCGAAACTTGGCTCGATTTATCCGTACCGTCAAGTCAGCTATTCAGTTCTGACTATAACGTATTTCGTTGTGACAGAAGTAGTGCCAATAGTCGTCGTAGTAGAGGTGGTGGGGTCCTCATAGCGGTTTCAAGCACGCTTAGCTCATCAATCGTAGCTTTTAATACTAATAGCACAGAAAGTTTGTGGGTGAAAGTGTCAAATGATCACGGCTCATTTTTGATCGGAACAGCTTATGTACCGCCGGAAAAAAGTTACGATTGTACAATTATCGATTTGCATGTTGATGCATTATCAGATGCTAGACTACAACACCCTGAATGTAATGTAATTCTTCTTGGTGACTTTAACCAATCGCAATTGTTCTGGATTCCGGGTCAGAGCAACAACATGGTGTTGGAATCTTCTTCCATGATAAATTCTGCTAGTGCTACACTATTGGATGGAACGACATTGAATGGAGTTAGTCAACGAAACGTGTTCTATCTGAAGCTGACTGGTCTGAAATCCAAAGTTGTACTGACGTTGATGTAGCTGTTTGTATATTTAAAGCAACCCTGGATGACGCTTTTGATAAATCCGTACCCCTGGTGCGGCCTCCTCTTCGACCTCCTTGGACTAATGCTCACTTGAAGCGGTTGAAACAGACACGATCGAAATTGCTACGAAAGTTTAGTAACTCCAGGTGCCCATTCGTGAAAATCAAATTGAACGCGGCTACTAAATATTACCGGATATACAACCGACTTTGCTATCGTCGTTATGTGCATCGTACTCAGACTGAACTTCGTCGCAATCCAAAAAAGTTCTGGAAATTTGTAAACTCCAAACGAAAAGAGTCTGGGCTTCCAGCTGTACTCCAATTATATGATCGTATTGCCATGTCAGCTGACGAAAAATGCGACCTTTTTGCGACGCACTTCGCCAGTGTTTTTTCAGTCGATTCGCCAACCGCTAGTCAATTGAACGCCGCAGTAACACGATTACCCATCGATGTGCTGGATCTGGATGTTTTTGCTGTAAGCGAGGAAATGGTGTTACAGGCAATAATTAATCTGAAAAACTCCACGACAGCCGGACAGGATGGCATACCGGCGTGCGTACTGAAAAAGTGTTGCTCATTACTGGTGAAACCTCTGAAAAGCATTTTCACCCAGTCTCTTGAACAGCAAAAATTTCCCACCATCTGGAAAAAATCGTTAATGAGCCCAGTGTACAAAAAAGGTGACAAAAAAGATGTTCTTAACTACCGTGGTGTCACATCGCTAGCTGCCTGCTCGAAAGTATTTGAGAGGATTGTCAACGATGTCATGTTTTCGGCTTGCCGGAACTGGATCTCTGAGAACCAGCATGGATTTTTTCCTAAACGCTCTGTAACTTCAAACCTGATGGTTTTTACATCCTTTTGCATATCAAACATGGATGCCGGCAAACAAATCGACGCGATATATACCGACATTTCCGCGGCATTTGATTCTGTAAACCACGATATTCTTCTGAAAAAATTGCATCGATTGGGATTTTCCGAACGATTGTGTGCGTGGATCAGAAGCTACCTAAGAGATCGTCGATTGGCTGTGAAAATTGATTCAGCTGAATCTTCTGACTTCATTCCAAAGTCTGGGGTACCCCAAGGCAGCAATTTGGGTCCATTGTTATTTACGCTGTTTTGTAATGATATCAACATGTTGCTCATTGGATGTGGAGTTCTTCTGTACGCGGATGACTTAAAAATATTTTTAGTCATAAACAGTAAAGCTGACTGTTATGAATTACAACGCTTCTTGGACACAGTTGTAAACTGGTGTGCCAATAATTTACTAGTTTTGAGCGTTTCGAAGTGCGGTATTATCACGTTTGGGCGTAGGAAAAATCCATTCATTCATAATTACGATATTCTGGGCGAGCAGTTGCATCGTGTTGAGGAGATAAAGGATCTTGGCGTTTTGTTGGACAGTCAAATGACTTTTAAGCGGCATTACTCTGTGGTACTCGAGAAAGCTAACCGAATGCTTGGATTTATTATACGTTTGAGTAAAGAATTCACTGATCCTCTCTGCTTGCGAGCTCTGTATTGTTGCCTGGTGCGATCAACATTGGAATCTGCGAACCTAGTATGGTGGCCTTTTGAAGCTTCATGGACAGCGCGTTTTGAAGCAATTCAACGTCGGTTCGTTCGTTATGCTCTTCGTGAACTACCTTGGGAGAATCCTTTAAACCTACCACCATACGCTCATCGTTGTGCTCTGCTTGGACTTCATACGCTGTCGGATTGTCGTTCCATCGGTCAATCGCTGTTTGTGGCAAAGATTCTTCGGAACGAAATTGACTGCTCCTGGCTACTATCTCGCTGTAATATTTATGCTCCAGAAAGAACCCTACGTAATAGAAACTTGCTCTCCCTGGAACCTAGAAGCACGCGATATGGCAGTAACGACCCTCTCCGTTCCGCAAAAATTTGCTTTCTACGTTATTATACTGTCTTCGACTTCAATGTTTCCATTTCAACTTTCAAACGCCGTATTGAATCTGACTTAAGAGACCAACTGAGAAATTAGGAAAAGTATCATGTAATGTACAAATAATATTAAGTAGATCATTAAGACACCTAAATATGTCAGATGATTTTGTATCAAATAAACAATAAACAATATGCAACCACCCGTAGCTGTATAGGCACGCTGGTTATTACTTTACAAAGGCGTTGCCAGTAATGATATTTCACAACGTCGCTAGTTGGCAAGGTTGCCGATCACCAGCGCGAAAACTTCGGATTTCAACTTCAATGACAATACATCCTTTAGATGTATTATTGCATCAGAAAACCGTAATCCCCAGAAATTACATCGTCCATCGTTACATTTTTTTTTGCTGTGCAGGTTGAGGGGCCAGCCACCAGCCAGAAGACCGCCGCAGAGGGCCAGCGAGCTGATTGAGGACAGCCAGCGCAGAGACCAGCCAGCGAGATGTCCCAAGCCAGCTGAGGTCGAGTCCGGGGAGATTCGTGGACCAAGAGCCAGGCTGCGGTTAGCAATCATGAGCTCACGTCCGAATGGTCGGGAATAGCCGCAAAATCCGCAACCAGGCAGCGCAGAGGTGGACAGGTCCAGCTGGAGCAACACCCTGGATAAATTGGGCGGTGCTGAAAGCCGAGAGGGTTACTTTTGTGTTTTGGTTGTGCGCTGTGATCAGCAGTTATAAGCTGATCCAATCACAGAGAACCTGGCGTTGGAGGAGATGTTTTGGGCGACGGTTAGTTGCGAGCAACTTCAGCAATGCTTCAGAGCCAGGTCGGACTCATGCTGCTGAACGTTGCTCTCCGGCTTTTTGGACCGCTCAAAGCGTTGAAGCAGCGGAAGGAAAAGCCATGAAGCTGAAGAGGATTATTCTCGTGCTTGGTAGCTGCGATGTGGTTAGCATGCGCAAGCTTGTGTTCGACGGTTAGAAGCTATGCCGCTTTGGGCGACGATTAGACGCCAGCGATTTCAACCATCTCTTGATTTCTGAGGCATTATGGAAGGGTGTTGCCAGACGAAGTCTTGATTATTCTCGAAGGCATCGAGAATTAGCGCTGTTAGATACAAGAGGTTGCTTTTCTAGGGTGACCAAAAAGCAACATGCGAGAGACTCTGTTCGTTCGCATGCTGAGATTATCAGCCACCGGAAGCAACGAATTATCTATTCCGGTGCCAGTCATCGAATGCGCGAGATGAGAGCAACTACGAGATTAGCGATGAAGAAGACGACGATGATGATCAAGAAGGGCCAAGGGAACTTCTTTTTACGGAAGACCCCCACAGTCATAAAAGAGTACGAGACTCGGGCTGAACGAAGTGAGGTTATCACTGTGCAGCCGTTCAACGATTTGATCGGTTGTTTGTAGTTATTTCAAAGCCAAATATCAGTGCTGCCGTAGAGCACTGAATAAATACAAGGCCAGCGCAGCGGATAGCTACTGGCGAGGCCTGAAGCGTATTCTGCCATACCTTTGACGTATGACCGATATGGCATCGGTATACCTTAGAAACGTGAAACCGGAAACACTAATCGGAAATGCAGATGCAGAATATACCGATGATTCCGATGACCGAAGATCTTTATCAAATCACGCATACATGATCTTTGGAAATTTAATTTCATGGTCAACGAAACATCAGCAGACGGTGATCCGAAGCTGAGATTTTAGCTTCAAGCCATGCCGTTAACAAAAGTTTGTGGCTAACAAACTCCCTCGGTTAAATGGATGTGGTTAGCACTCCTTTCACATTGATGTAGGACAACATTCCTTGCATCCTGGACGAGACGCGGACCCATCAGTTGATGAAGTACCTGGATTTTAAGTATGCTTTCATGAAGGAGATCGTAAGAACCGGTCAGTTTTATTCGCGACAGATCTTTATTGAGGATCAGCCAGTTGATACGTCCACCAAGGCGTTACCGACGGGGCGAGGCATGCAAAGCTGTTCAGCATTCTCAATTTGCGAATTGAGGGAAGGTGCAGAGTCTTACGGTTTTCGGAACTGTTGCACGCAATCCGGATTCCAATCACAATTTGTTTTGGTTCCGCACGCTTTGAGTCAATTCACAATTGAAACAATAGCGGCGATGATTGCTAATGACAGGAATGATGATGTTTACATTATAAATGTTGACATCATGATGCATGCACGCGGAGCAAAGCCAACTCAAACTATTGTTAGCAGTTACACTGAAGATAATGAATAGTAACCTCATTTTATTCATTGGGAAATAAGTAGTTTCCTGGTTAGGTAATTTTAGTGTGTAATAATGACAAATAGCTATCGCTTATGTAGATAGTAGTTATTTAAGGGCTTGTAGAATGATTACGAATAAAGATTAATTATTCATATTCCCACACAAACCTGCGTTGATTACTCGTACTTCAACACTCAAAAATAGAGGGATTAATAAAAAAATCATAACATTTTCTTATAGGGCTCATTTTACTGTAAAACTTCTTCGAAGACACCTGAAAAATAATTGAAATGTAAAACAAAAAGTTATGAACAACGATCCCGTTTTTCTCATTTTAGACCACTGTACATCGTTGATTATGATTTATATGTGGTAAATACTTGTAGGAGGTTAGATTTTTTACCTATCGAGAAACACAATAAATTTCTCGGTTTTATTCATACGACCCCTGCTAGTTGCGAGAACTATGTAGGTATTTGCTATTTGGATAGACTATTAGCATCGTGCGTGTCAATTACCTTCTTTGATACGCGTTCTTCATCCATTTTTGTTGAACTAACAATCCCCGTCCTCCAATTACATCATCATCATGGATGGATCCATCGTAGTAAAAGCACAGAGAACAGAGTTCGAGCTGGAGCTCAACACGTGTGTGTGAATACCAACCTAAGTTTCAAACCAAATGCCTAAGTGGACTAACATACATAAGATGTCGCTACCGGTACACCTATTTTTGTTTTCATTTTTTCGACACGCTTAGAAATTAATACTCATCGCTTATCTCAAAGGAGGCCAGTGCAATGTATGACAGTAACACAAATTTTGGTGTAATAAATTTTAAAACATCATGATTTAAAAAAATGCAAATCATATTGCAATCACAATTGAACGCTGTCATCTGCCCACATTGTTCAAGTTGAATTCCAAGTGTTATAGTATGTGTTGGGATTTTACTATCAGTTTTCTGGAACAGAAAATGTGAACATAAATGTTATAATTGTAAACTATGGCTCGATATTCTGGTTGATGTTACCTGAGATCGATAGATTAGGACTTGTTACTCAGGGTTAGTAATCAGTAGAAATGATTAAAGTTATTTATAAACATGAGTTACAAGATAACACCAACCGGAATACCGACCCATAATTAACAATTATAACATTTATGTTCACATTCTCTGTTCTAGAAAACTATTTACTGACAAACATACTTTAAAACTTGGAATTCAACTTTCAATTCAGTGCCAATATTGATTGAACAATATGGGGCATATGCTGGGACATATGACAGCGATTAAAGTATGATTGAAATATGATTTGCATTTTTTTATATCAAGATGTTCTTAAAATTTATTACCCAAAAAGTTGTGTTACTCTCATACATTGCAATGGCCTCATTTGAGATAAGCTATGAGTATTAATTTCTAAGCGTGTCGAAGAAAAGGAAACATATGTGTACTGGTAGCGACATCTTATGGATGTTAGTCCACTTACGAATTTGGTTTGAAACTTAGGTGGGTATTCTCACACACGATTTCGACAAAGTTTTGTTCGGGGCCCGATGTCTGTTCTCTGTGGTAAAAGCTTCACCACCCTTCGTTTGTCATACTTGATGTGTCATACTTTCGGGTTCTGATTCCTGGACCAAATCGGTTTGTAAATCGAATTCGATGTTCTTCACCAGATGTGAACTTTATGTATGCGTATTTTTCATTGACTTTTTCCTCGACCTTGGCCGACTCTCGCCAATGGGAAAAATAAACTGTCGGAAGCGAAATTCATGGATCAACAATCGCACCCGGTCATTCACACAGAGTCATCTCGAATCATCATTATCTGACTCCAGTAGTGGATGATGGTAGGGTATATACCTAGGAGTAATTTTTGAGGTTTAAGTATATATAAAAATGGATGTAGATATAGCTAAGTGAATAATTTCACTCATATTCATCCTTGAATCTTAAAAACAGATGGAAGAAAAAAAATCGCCAAAAACACATCTTTAGTCAATGGGAACGGTAGAAAGAAAGAAGGAAATCCCACTAACAATGATGAAGATGATGATGCTGGTCGCACTTAAAAGTTTGTTTGGGAGAATTGCTTCCTACATACATACACTGTATCAAAAAATTGTCCGTACAGCACGTACCTTGAAATCCAAACAATCAAAAAGTGCACTTTTTCAGTCAATAAAAATACTACAATTACATCATTCGCTGCAGAAACTAGTCCTTTTTGTAGATCAGTATTAAAAATGTTTATAAATTAAACCTTAAAAATAATCCAATTCATTTTGTATAGAAAGTCCCGAAAACGACGTCAAAAAATTGTCCGTACACTGAGGCCTTTGTCAAATATAAGTCAAGTAAACAGTTATGTGTCAGTCTGTCGAACGCAGAAACGTGAGTTGAATCTCAGCGATGACCATTTCCAGTGGTCTGAGCGATAAATACGGTAAAATGAACTTTATCTAGCATAAATCAGTAGATTTTCGTGTTTCCGGATGTCAACGGGTATTTTTTATGAAAAGCAAACATTTTCCTGTTAATTAAATCCTCAAAAATTAACAAGAAAATGTCTGCTCCTCACAAAAAATACCCGTTGACATCCGGAAACTGATTGCTGACCTGAAGAATGACGGTAAAAGCTTGTCCTAAATTGCAGGTATAGTAAAATGGCCACGATCGTCGGTTCAGTATGTCCTTCAGAACTTTAAGAAGACTAACTCCCAGGAGACCACTCCAGGAAGAGGCCGCAAACTGAAGCTTAAGGATCGTCACCATCGCATCATTGTCAGGGAAATCAGTCAGAATCCTAAAATCAGTGCCCCGAAACTAGCAGACAGCCTGAAGAATTTTGAAAACATACAAGTTAATCCTCAAACGGTACGGAACATACTTCATGAGAAAAAATACCGAGATCGTGTTGCTCTGAAGAAGCCGTTTGTATCTGCTAAAAATAAGAAAAAGCGGCTGGAATACGCTCAAAAGTATGTTCTGGAACCGGAAGAGTTCTGGAAGAACGTCATATTCACTGACGAAAACTAATTTGATATTTTTGGGTCTGACGGACATGTAAGAGTATGGCGTAATCCAAATACTGAATTGGATCCGAAAAATTTGTGACCGACAGTTAAGCACGGTGGTGGCCATGTAATGGTGTGGTATGCTCTCAGTGCAAATGGCACAGGAAACTTGACATTCATTCACGGAGAAAAATAAATAGATTTATCAGTCATATTACACGTCTACAGGAATATAAATATGATTGTTTGGTTCTGACCCGAAAATACGATCAAACCAACCATCAGCTTATACGATTAGTCTCCAGGGAGTTAGTCTTCTTAAAGTTCTGAAGGACATACTGAACCGACGATCATGGCCGTTTTACTGTTCTATGCGTAATTCGAAGACAAGTAAATAAACAAATTTCGGAAAAGCTTTTACCGTCATTCTTCAGGTCACCAATCAGTTTCCGGATGTCAACGGGTATTTTTTTTTGTGATAAGCAGACATTTTCCTGTTAATTAAATCCACAAATTGTTGAAATCTACTGATTTATGCTAGATAAAGTTCATTTTATCGTATTAATCGCCCACTGGAAATTGTCTTTGCTGAGATTCAATTCACGTTTCTGCGTTTGACAGACTGACACATAACTGTTTACTTGACTTATATATGACAAAGGCCTCAATGTACGGACTTTCTATACAAAATGAATTGGATTATTTTTAAGGTTTAATTTATAAACATTTTTAATACTGATCTATAAAAAGGACTAGTTTCTGCAGCGAATGATGTAATTGTAGTATTTTTATTGACTGAAAAAGTGCACTTTTTGATTGTTTGGATTTCAAGGTACGTGCTGTACGGACAATTTTTTGATACAGTGTATGTATAGGAATAAAACTCATCGAACTCGACCTTGGCAAATTTGAATCATGTGCGGGCGTTTCTTCCGTTTTTTCCCATTAATTTTCCGAATTGATACGTTATTTTTTTATTGACGGCGTCTTAGATTGAGAAAATTTGGCGTAACCTTGTAAGTCGATTAGTGGTTGATGGATCCGGGGTTCATTTGTTAGTTTTTTTTTTCTTTCTAAACGAAACTTATGAGATGTTCCATACTGTATCGTTGGGACTTTCTGCGTTAAATTCGAGAAAATGGCAAAGTAACGGCACTTCCGAAAGCTTCAAAAACCACAAACAAACTCTGCCTGAGCTGAGTGTTGTTCACGACTTCAAAAGCCACCATTTACTGCAGAATAAATCGTTTGTGTTCAGTGTCATTGACATTGAATAATTGCATAATATCGTGCAAACGATCAAATCACGACGACGAGCTCGAGAACTGTTGCGGTTCAAGAGCAACAAGAAGTGGGGCTCTTCCTCTTGAAAGATCAAAAGTTGGACTATAAAACACCAAGAGAATCCGAGGATGAAAGTCCCAAATGGGATGAGGGGAGCACAGCATCCTTTCGTCTAGTTGGGTTCTGAGAACTCTTCAATAACAGAAGACAGAGTGATCTTCAAAAATCCTGTCTCAAGTAATCTCACCCCCAATTACCCTTACAGAGAGAAGAAAAAAACAAAACCAAAAGACAAAACAAAAACACTGAGAGATCAGCCGGAATTCCTCCGAAATCTTCAAACCGAATCGAACCGAACAACTTGTTGCCGACATTGTCCTCTGACTGACCGAGAAGAGAATGCTGGTAAATACCTCAAAACAGCTGCCCGGGCAAGTTCAATGGACAGAAAGAACCCGTTCGCGGATTTTTTTTCAGAGGGAAACATAACGAACATCCTCCGGCCGGCGGCCGGACCCTTCTCTTCTTGACCTTAGCCAAGGAAGTCCAACGACAGAAACAAAAAAAAACTACGTAAGAAAAGTCCTATGGAGTGGAAGAAAGAGAGCTGAAAATTTTGCGAAGTCGCACTTTGTGATGGGGGTTGAGCGATTGTCCTCTTTGGTAACAATGTCTTTTTCCCTCAAGTAGCGGAGAAAATTTTGAGGAAGGGTAGACGACATTCCTTGCCACCGGACCATTAGAGGGCGGAGGTGCGTTTTCCGTGGACACAGCAACAACATTTTTGCAGGTTGTGACCGCTTGTTCTTTGATTTTTTTTTTCGTTTTTATTACCGGTGAGCTCGTTATTGTTTTACTTCAAGAAGCGAGCCAGATATGCGTACATACCTACATATGTTAACGACCCCATATTGTTGTGAAATGTTTCGGTAGTTCTTTAATTTTTCGTTCTGGTGAGAAAAAAATAAATGCAAAATTCAAAGGGAAATGTTGGTAAAATTAGAGCAGGCTATATGCGCCTATTAAACAGAATACTGATGTTATCGAATATAATTTGTGTATAAAACTATATACACATGAGCAGACATCTATTTTTTTTACACATTGTACAGTGGTCCAAAAACGAAATTTGGCGGGAAACCATTATTTGCTTTTTTTTCTAACTTTTAATACGTAGAGGCTTACATTGCTCTACAATATTAAAGAATCTAATAATTCATGAAACTTTGTCGAAGCCATTAAATATCTATCTCTTGAAATAAATGTTTTATGACAATATGTTTTCATGAGGTTAGGGCTGTCCTTAGAGTGCCCCATTTGAAAAAGTTAAGCGCTGCAGGCTTAAATTGATCCTAGGCCTAGTGCAAGGTCTCATGCCAAATTTGGGGCCAGATCGGATCACGGGAAGGGGTCGCTCAACGAGCCTAAAGTTTGTATGGGATTTTGAGACATTTTGTTCGGGAGAAACATGAAAATCCTGTTTTTCATGAATAACTTTGATCCCCTTCGGCAGATTTCTTTTGAAAACGATTTTTCTTAAAGCCTAAACTATGACAAATTTTTCATCCGAAGGTTGCATTTCGATTCGAGTTAAGATAAAAAAGGTATTGAACTTCAAAAATGGGGTAACTTTTTTCAGGGTGATATTCATCACTGCTAATGATGCGTCAAAATGTTCGAAGCACTGTCTCTCATCAATAGTGATGAATATAATCCTGAAAAAAGTTACCCCATTTTTGAAGTCTAATAACTTTTTTATCTTAACTCGGATCGAAATGCAGTCTTCGGATGAAATATTTCTCATAGTTTAGGCCTTGAGAAAACCCGTTTTCAAAAGAAATCTGCCGAAGGGGACCAAAGTTATTAATGAAAAACTGGATTTTCATGTTTCTTTCGAACACAATGTCTCAAAATCCCATACAAACTTTAGGCTCGTTGAGCGACCCCTTCCCGTGATCCGATCTGGCCCAAATTTGGCATGAGACCTTGTACTAGGCCTAGGATCAATTTAAGCCTGCAGCACATAACCTTTTCAAAAGTCGGGTCATTTGGGGCACTCTAAGTGGTCCTATAAAAAACAGTTTTTTTTTCGTTATATCTTTCCAAGGTGATATTTTGTCAAAAATATTTGTTCGACAAGATTCTAGATAATCATCATGCGCATTTTTTGTGGAAAACGAATTACCAAAATTTAATTATGTTTTGAAGTGACAAGGCAATTAGTGTTGAAAAATGACTCTTTTTGAGCTACGCTAACTCCAAATGGAGCAAAAACCTCCAGTGTTTTGATATTGAAATAAACTGTAATACAGGAACATCGGATGAATTTCAGAGTACAATCATTTCTGGTCATGGATCAACGATAAAGCGCTTTTATTCGCGCTTGAAAATAAAAAAAAGAAATGGAACATATCTGTCTGTTATACATACATAGGTTTGTTAGAAGCTCGAAAGATTTTTATTTAATTTACCCTAATCCTAGAGTAAATGTTTACTCATTATATAATTGCGAAAGCCTTCCACATGCAATAGTTTTCCAATTTTCAATTTACATTTAATTCAAATTTTTAACAACATTGTAATTTATAATGTATGGCTTCCCTGGTGCATAAATTTTGAAAAAGGTAAATGTACCAAATGTAAACAAATGGAGTTATGAGATGAGTAAGAGGCCTATTCGGAGAACTACATTTTGATGCTACAAAATTATCTGAATGATATTTGGTTTGGGGGAATCTTTTGAACTAATCTCTGTTCTGCGCACTGAGTTTTTGCGAAAAAATCCATTTTTCTTGAAAATTTTCTTATGAGAGTTCTAGCAAGTCACTGTTACCTAATATAAAACCATAATTTTATGATGCATGGTGGTTGACTTATGTATATGGCTTTGATCTGCGAAAAAAGCCGAAAAGTGAATTAATTAGTCTACGGAGAGCTAATGGTGCTGACAAACTTGTACTCGTTTTTCTCAAAAAGTCCTTACTGTTGGCGCATTCGCCGGTAAAACTCGATACTGAATTTGAAGAATGGTTTGACAAGAATTGGTTTGCAGGATTAAACTTATTAAAAATTTAAGCATAACTGATTTTTTAAAGGCCTTTTTTAACAAAACACATAAAGCATGGATCATCCAAAATCTGGACGCACTGTTTATTATACCATAGCGTTCCTAGTTATCGGATCTGGAATGTTTTGACAGTACTTTGTTCGGAAATGTTTCCTCTATCAGTGCTGAAAATTTCATTACGATTCGTTTTGTTCCTTAAAAAGCCGCGAGACGAAAATGAATTTTGAACACCCACGTCAAAAACCCGACGTGGTCGGGTTCAAAAATCGCGAAATCGTTAAAAATGGTCAAATCAACCGTGTGTAGCGTTCTCAAACGTTTCCGTGAGATGCGTACTATAGATCGGCAGGTTCATACCAAGCGTCATAGTGGAATTAAGGATCGGAAACTGCATTTGAAGGTGTTGAGAACGACCAAGGTAAACACAGGGTAGTTGGACTATGACATTGCCAAGAAATTCAACGCCGACCGGTGCACCGTCAGCAGAATTCGTCTACGCGAAGGAATACGATCCTATCGGACCAGTAAGCAACCAAACCGGACATTGAAGCAGAATTTAGTAGCCAAAGGACGTGCCCGCAAGTTATACAAGAAGATTTCAACGAAGTTCGACGGATGCATCCTCATGGATGACGAAACGTACGTGAAGATGGATTTTGGGCAGCTTTCTGGCCAAAAATTATGTAAAGCCACTGCAGTGGTGCACTGCACTGGTCATGGTGATGTCCCCGGCAACTTCAAATTCGTTTTTGCTGATAAGTTTGCAAGAAAGTGTTTGATCTGGCAAGGTATTTGCATCTGCGGGCGAAAAATTCCGGTTTTTTGTGATAAACAAGACCATAGCCTCCGAAATTTACAAGGAGGAATGCCTGAAAAACTGTTTTTTCGTACATTAGATCTCACAAAGCACTAGTTAAGTTTTCGCCAGATTTGGCAAGCTGCCACTACAGCTAGGAGGTTCTACAGTGGTATTGGGCCAACGGGTGGATTTTGTCGAAAAGGACATCAACCCACCCAACTGCCCTCAATTCCGCTCTATCGAAAAATTTTGGGCAATTGTCAAGCAGAAGATGAAGAAGAATGGTAGGACGAGGGAAGCAACAGAGATGAAGAGATTGTGGAACAAAATGGCCGCTGATGTCAGCGAATAGGGTGTTCAAACTATAATGAGTGATACTCAACCAAAAGTTCGAAAATTCATCAAAACAACATCGGAATAATTTTTTTATTATTTTTCCTTTAAAGTGCAATAAAAACCCTACATTTCAAGTACAAAACATTTTTATTTCGTTCATATAGCTCCGAGATAGACCCGTTTTAATGCGTCCTGATTTGTAGTGATCCATGCTTTATAGCTCAAAAACTAATCAAGAAAGTGAAAGTAAATATGCCATGGAAGTGTTTTCCGATACGAGAAATGCTTCTATGATTGTTCGGGAGCCCTTCTTTTTTCCAGAAGATGGACAGGACAGAGGCTCCCATAAGACGTTCATATGGCAACATGAGAATTTATCAATCAAAAGTAACCATATTTTACGTGAGAACATAAATGCATAAGAAAAATATTTCTTTAACGATTTAAGGTCTTACAATTCTTTCAGTAAGGAAACGTGATAGACCTGAAAAATAAATTTTAGATCAAGTGAAAACGAAAAAAAATCATTTCACATAAGAAATATTTATTTTGGTATAACAATTTTAAGCTCATATTGCAGCACTCATTTTTAAGAGTTTGCATCTGAGTGATGCAAAAACTTAAAAACTGTGATTTAAAATTATATACAAATAAATCATCATTTAAATTATTTTCCTAAATTTCATTTATGTTTGAAAGGTGTAGCAAAGCACAACGGGTCAGCTAGTCTATATATTTAAAAATCAATGCTCGTCTGTCTGTCTGTCTGTCTGTCTGTTTGCTACAAACTCGAAAACTACTGAACTATTAAATGTGAAATTTGGTCATAATAAGTTCTGGGGTTGCAGATGGTTTCAAAAATGTTTTCAAACCGCTCTGACACAAAGGAAAGAGGACTCCAATGCAAAATTTTAAAAAATATGACACAATTCGAAAAGTTTTCAGAAACTACCTAAACCGATAAACTTGAAATTTTGTGTGAAGCTGTTTTCAAGACCGAAATTAATAAAAATTTGAGAACATTTGACCCATCCCCGAAGGTTTTTTTTTGTTAAAAATTGATAAACGTAAGCGTTTTAACTTAATGAGATGATTTATTGAATTAACAAATAAGTTTTAACCAAATTAGATGATATATGAGGTCCTCAGAGCCAAAGGGGTCTACGTGACAAAATTGTCGATTTGGAGTTAATGATGGCATGATGATGCCAACCGATTCTTCATATTTTGAACTATATTTGTTGATTTGTTCTACTGATTTTAAAATTTTTATTGACATACTGTTACGTTCGAAGGGAAAAATACAAATTTTTGAAAAAAATATATAGAAAATGGCCTCGTATTGTATTGAAAGTCGCTTTCCATTTTAATTAATGAAGACATCCTCAATAAATGTAAAAAAACCAATGCTGCAATGTATCAAATGTCGAGTTTTCCTGTATTTAAATACTCCTTCCGCTTCAAAAAGGGGCGATTTTTTTAAGGTTTTATTTATTGTATTGAACATCCCTCCTTTTTTTCTAACTGGTGGCTCCTTCAACCTTCAATTTATGTGGAGACTCGCTCACTGCCACAAAAAATAGTTCGCTTGTGAATCAAGTTGAAGTTTAACAAGAAGTATGGTTTAGTTATAATAATTTTAACGAAACTTATTTTTTTCCGTGGGAGGGGTAGCAAAGCATACCGGGTCAACTAGCCATAGAATAAAAGTTTACTCATTAGATAACCGCGAAAGCTTTCCAAAAACAATAATTTTCAGTTTTTAATTTCCATTCCATTCAAATGTAGAATACAAAAACATTGGATATCTATAATGTATGGCTTCCCTCGTGCATTTTATTTATGATTCTATTTTTTTTAAATTTATTTAAAGAGCAATTCGGTTATGAATTTTAAAAAAGATAAATGCGCCGAATGTAAACAAATGGATTTATGAGCTGGGTGAGATGGAAGCTAATGGTGCTGTCAAACTTTGTACTCGTTTTTCCCCAAAAGTTCTTTCTGTTGGCGCATTAGCCGCATTTAATGCTCGATACAGGTTCAATGTCTATGTCATGCGACACGAAGCTTTGGTTGTCGACATCCAGGGGTAGAAAACAGAAGAAAAAAACAAAAAAGGCGAAATGTCAATTTGATCCGATTAAATCACCGACCAGTGAGCAGGCCTCAAATTTTTTTCATTAGAATGACCATTCTTAAAACTTTTTTTTTAAGTCGATGAGAGAGTTTTGCATTGGATAAGTTACGAGTTTCACCAAACTGAGCATGCCTCATCTATGAATCAACAGCTTTGTTGATTTTGTTTGGTTCAGGTACGAATTTTTATCATAAACGATTACAAATCTTTTCAAAACGTGCTCATTTTTTGTCAAAAAGTAAAAAATGCTGCAAAAATGCTGCAGCAAAATTTCTATTAGCCTGACCTAGGTCGACATAAGCTTATAATTTTATGACCAAGTTGAATTAAACACATTTTGCTTGTTACGACTTTCGTCTTGTTGCAGTCAACAACTACATTTTAGTAACTAAGCGGCAACTTAAACCTAAAGTTAAATGCAGCCAGATAATGAAAAAAAAAGTTGGCTGTATATGTGATACAATTGCTACCTCATTGCTGAAAGCAAGGTGGCGAACAAACACGCACACTATTCCAAAACTCGTTATTCAAAAAGTAAAAAGGTAAACAAAGCCTACGTCACTTGCCAGGATGTTTATGTACCCTAGGCGAGAATCGTAAATAGCAATTGATTTTATTTCTCTAGTTTTTGCGGTTGATTGTTTATTTGAAAATGCAACTGACATCACGATTGTCATGGTTACAATGTTTACAAAAAAAAACTTTTACTAACACTTAGCACAGGATTTCCATCGCCACCTGAGATTTGTTATTTTTATTTTTTTATTTACATAGTATTCCGTCTCACGACATAACTTGACGAACATAATTCCTATAATTCACTCGGTCCATGGCAACCGTTCTCCAATTTCTCGGGCACCCCACGTTCGCCAGATCACGCTCCACTTGGTCTAACCACCTCGCTCGTTGCGCCCCCGCTCGTCTTGTTCCTACCGGATTCGTAGCGAACACCTGTTTTGCAAGACAGTTGTCCGGCATTCTCGCAACATGTCCCGCCCAGCGTATCCGGCCAGCTTTTACCACCTTCTGGATACTGGGTTCGCCGTAGAGTCGCGCGAGCTCGTGGTTCATCCTTCGCCTCCACACTCCGTTCTCCTGTACGCCGCCAAAGATGGTTCTTAACACTCGTCGCTCGAATACTCCGAGTGTACGCAGGTCCTCCTCGAGCAATATCCATGTCTCGTGCCCGTAGAGAACAACCGGTCTAATGAGCGTCATATACAGGTTACACTTCGTGCGAGGGCTAAGTCTTCTCGACCGCAGTTGCTTGTGGAGTCCATAGTAGGCACGACTTCCGCTGATAATTCGCCTCCGGATCTCGCGGCTGGTGTCATTGTCTGCGGTCACCAGTGAGCCGAGATAGACAAAGTCTTCGACTATCTCCAGCTCGTCGCCGTCGATCGTGACCTTGTTATTACTGGACAAGCGGGTTCGGTCGGTCTCGGATCCGCAGGCCAGCATGTACTTCGTCTTGGACGTATTAATCATCAACCCAATCCTTCCTGCTTCGCGTTTCAGTTTGCGGTAGATCTCCTCCACCGCCGCAGATGATCTGCCGACTATATCAATGTCATCGGCAAAGCAGATAAGTTGACTGGATCTGTTGAAAATCGTGCCCCGCATTTCGCCCACCGCTCGTCGAATAACACCTTCTAGCGCCACGTTGAACATCATGCAGGATAGACCATCACCTTGTCGAAGCCCCCTGAGATTTGTATACAGGTTGATACAATTGGTGGGCAAAAATGTCATTTAATATTGACATTGCTGCCTGACTGACATTGTAGCTTATGCCGTTTTCGTTTATCTCCACTCGCGCGGGGCAAAACTTTTTCTGAATAAACAAACAGAATCGTTACCCGGGACGATGCAAATATATGGTTGCTATACTCACCCTTATGCTTACCCCCAACACTGACAATTTTTACGGGGTGCAACCGCCTGCTTGAGGTTCAAATCTCGGGCAAAACTAGTGGACTTCTGAATTAATAACCGAACGTAATAACAGCAGTTAGGGCAAAACTCGTGGGTAACTAGGTTTCCACTGCCAATAAACGAAAACACTATTAGTCATCCAATTTGTAGACGACTTTGATACTCTACCAACGACATTGACTACTAGACGTTAATCAGGATCTAACGAAATTGACTGAAAATTACCAGCCTTGAATTCAAAATATTTCAAAACCCCAGATGATTTTTTTTGTTCTAATTTTATAAAATTTTCTCATGCCTCATGTTCAAAGCCTATTACCCTCAAAATACATTGATTGGATGTGTTGTTATATCAGCAACTTCGACTGTACGGCCCTTAGATCGATTCAAGCTTTGTACGAAAAATTCAAATTTTCATACCTCCCATAACTCTTTTTTGTTATTTTTGCTGCCAGAAAAAGCAATAAAAATTTTGAAAGCGATCCACTCAGCCCTGAATTTGCGCAACAAGTTTCAATTTTTTATGGAAATTTTCGTGGGAAATTTTTTTTTTCAAAAATCGCCAGAGATGTACTGAAAGTTGCAAACAAATTAACTTTGGATGAAAAATATTCCTTAATTCTTGCAGTAATTCATGTGAACAAAGCACAAACTTAACCCTTCGTTTGATGATTTTTTATTTTCCCTCAAAAATTATTCTAAACAGGAAATTATGTGTACATCAAGAAAAAAAAAATAAATAAAATACATTTTTTCCATTTTTCCATACATTAATTGTTGCAAATTTGTTACTTTTTGAAACGAAGGGTTAACTTGTACCCCAGAAAAGATATCCGATGTGATACAATTTTTATTTCATACTTTTCAATGGATTCAAATTTATTATCTTGAAATGGTTAAAAGTCAAACCCAAAAATCAACGACAAACTTCATTTCAAGTTTATTTGAATTTTCTGGATGACGCGTTGGCTAACTCAGGAATCAACCAAATCATCTCAAATTTTACACTGATGATTGGTGAACACTTCCTCCTACTCGGAGATCATCTCCAACTGATATTTAAAAAAAAATAGGGAATCAACAATCCAAGTTCTTAGTGAAGCTGGTAGCCCATACAAAAACAAATGATTCCGTCCTACTGCCCTACTCTATTAAGCAGGATCGGAAACAATGATCTGTTTCCATCAATGAGTAGGGATTGGAACCTCAATTCAACTCGAAAGTTGCAAGTCAGCGTCTCTTGTCATTCGTTTCCACAACAGACACTAACCAACAAAAGGAAATAATGTACACTAAACACAATAATAACAATATTTTCATTCATTTCGTCCTCCATTGATCATCTGAGGACTTGAAATCATCTGTTAAAAGTTTTGAAGATCACTATCACCCAACTGTAATCTTCCAGATGTTTCGTTCATCCGATCAAAGCTGGCGATAAGATTTTTGTCGATTAAGCTGCCTTGGTGCAAATTTTAAATGGTTCAATCTTATCAACATCCTCCTGGACGGACATCTGGATCAGGTCGTTCAACTACCTGACTCGCTCAGCTAACGTTTTTGCAGTCAGGATGTAGGCGATAAGAAGGGATCATCCAAACAAATGGCATCTAAATGGAAACTCTTTTTTTGTCATTTTTGTCATTTTTGTCATTTTTGTCATTTGTGTCATTTTTGTCATTTTTGTCATTTTTGTCATTTTTGTCATTTTTGTCATTTTTGTCATTTTTGTCATTTTTGTCATTTTTGTCATTTTTGTCATTTTTGTCATTTTTGTCATTTTTGTCATTTTTGTCATTTTTGTCATTTTTGTCATTTTTGTCATTTTTGTCATTTTTGTCATTTTTGTCATTTTTGTCATTTTTGTCATTTTTGTCATTTTTGTCATTTTTGTCATTTTTGTCATTTTTGTCATTTTTGTCATTTTTGTCATTTTTGTCATTTTTGTCATTTTTGTCATTTTTGTCATTTTTGTCATTTTTTGCCATTTTTGTCATTTTGTCATTTTTGTCATTTTTGTCATTTTTGTCATTTTTGTCATTTTTGTCATTTTTGTCATTTTTGTCATTTTTGTCATTTTTGTCATTTTTGTCATTTTTGTCATTTTTGTCATTTTTGTCATTTTTGTCATTTTTGTCATTTTTGTCATTTTTGTCATTTTTGTCTTTTTTGTCATTTTTTGTCATTTTTTTCATTTTTGTCATTTTTGTCATTTTTGTCATTTTTGTAATTTTTGTAATTTATGTCATTTTTGTCTTTTTTGTCATTTTTGTCATTTTTGTCATTTTTGTCATTTTTGTCATTTTTGTCATTTTTGTCATTTTTGTCATTTTTGTCATTTTTGTCATTTGTGTCATTTTTGTCATTTTTGTCATTTTTGTCATTTTTGTCATTTTTGTCATTTTTGTCATTTTTGTCATTTGTGTCATTTTTGTCATTTTTGTCATTTTTGTCATTTTTGTCATTTTTGTCATTTTTGTCATTTTTGTCATTTTTGTCATTTTTGTCATTTTTGTCATTTGTGTCATTTTTGTCATTTTTGTCATTTTTGTCATTTTTGTCATTTTTGTCATTTTTGTCATTTTTGTCATTTTTGTCATTTTTGTCATTTTTGTCATTTTTGTCATTTTTGTCATTTTTGTCATTTTTGTCATTTTTGTCATTTTTGTCATTTTTGTCATTTTTGTCATTTTTGTCATTTTTGTCATTTTTGTCATTTTTGTCATTTTTGTCATTTTTGTCATTTTTGTCATTTTTGTCATTTTTGTCATTTTTGTCATTTTTGTCATTTTTGTCATTTTTGTCATTTTTGTCATTTTTGTCATTTTTGTCATTTTTGTCATTTTTGTCATTTTTTGCCATTTTTGTCATTTTGTCATTTTTGTCATTTTTGTCATTTTTGTCATTTTTGTCATTTTTGTCATTTTTGTCATTTTTGTCATTTTTGTCATTTTTGTCATTTTTGTCATTTTTGTCATTTTTGTCATTTTTGTCATTTTTGTCTTTTTTGTCATTTTTTGTCATTTTTTTCATTTTTGTCATTTTTGTCATTTTTGTCATTTTTGTAATTTTTGTAATTTATGTCATTTTTGTCTTTTTTGTCATTTTTGTCATTTTTGTCATTTTTGTCATTTTTGTCATTTTTGTCATTTTTGTCATTTTTGTCATTTTTGTCATTTGTGTCATTTTTGTCATTTTTGTCATTTTTGTCATTTTTGTCATTTTTGTCATTTTTGTCATTTTTGTCATTTGTGTCATTTTTGTCATTTTTGTCATTTTTGTCATTTTTGTCATTTTTGTCATTTTTGTCATTTTTGTCATTTTTGTCATTTTTGTCATTTTTGTCATTTTTGTCATTTTTGTCATTTTTGTCATTTTTGTCATTTTTGTCATTTTTGTCATTTTTGTCATTTTTGTCATTTTTGTCATTTTTGTCATTTTTGTCATTTTTGTCATTTTTGTCATTTTTGTCATTTTTGTCATTTTTGTCATTTTTGTCATTTTTGTCATTTTTGTCATTTTTGTCATTTTTGTCATTTTTGTCATTTTTGTCATTTTTGTCTTTTTTGTCATTTTTGTCATTTTTGAAATTTTTGTCATTTTTGTCATTTTTGTCATTTTTGTCATTTTTGTCATTTTTGTCATTTTTGTCATTTTTGTCATTTTTGTCATTTTTGTCATTTTTGTCATTTTTGTCATTTTTGTCATTTTTGTCATTTTTGTCATTTTTGTCATTTTTGTCATTTTTGTCATTTTTGTCATTTTTGTCATTTTTGTCATTTTTGTCATTTTTGTCATTTTTGTCATAGGTGATTTTCAAAGTTTTACCCTTCTTCTGTGAGAGTCTCAAACATAAATGATAGTCAATGAAGAAAAGCCTAAAATAAGGAAAAAAAATTTTTTCGAAAGCAGAAATCAAAATTTTAAATCATTTTTCGATAATTTTATGACAATATTCTCCCAATTTTTTTTGTAATTTGAGTGAAATCCGTTCTGTCTCCTAAAATCATCAGGATAAACGCTGACATGCGCATCCTAGAACTCACAGATATTGGAAATTTAATGTAACAAAAAAAGCTCTGAGTTTTTTAAATCAAATTCCGAGTTTGCAACTGTTGACTTAACGGGTGATATAAGATAAAACAATTTGGTCAGATTCTAATTGAAATTTGATTTGAAACCGGTAATTTCAAATTGACAGAACTACATTCCTTCCCCAAATGGGGAAGCAAACGGTTCATGTTGGACAATTTAGCTAACATATTTATTAACCGTAACCGTTAATTGCATAAGTTTCGTCGCACATTTTCTCTCTTTGCTATGCAACATGTCGTTACGTTTCTAAACTGGGGTTCAATGTATACATGCGAAACTAATGCCGCGGACCCCAAAGTGTGGAATTTTATTGCATCTGAAATGGGTCCCCAGGTATCTATACTAGAAGTTTAGATCCCAAGGTACGTCGTCTCCGATATATTTGAACTCCGGTTCGACAGCCGGCAAATTTATGAAGTCGAGCTCCCTAACACGTGCCTGTATGTGGTATTAGGAAAGGCCGAAAGATCACCACATGATCACAGAGAATGGACAAAAGGTGAATTGATGCAATCGATCTTTCTTGGAGGCCACCCTAGGGGGGGTCTTTTGCGATCACCTGGAGCGAATTTCGGGAGGGTTTTGCACTTACCTTCCTGTTTGAGATCCAAGGCGCAATTACTGGCTGTATCTTTGTCCGTCGCTTCCAGCTCGTCGATTCCGGAACCGCTTCTGGCCACCGGAACTGGTCGTTCCCGGGTCAGCCTATGATAGATGTTGATGTCCTCGTTCGAGTATTGCTGAATCGGTTCGATGAAGAACGATCCACTGGAGGTACGAATGTGACCCCGCTGAAACATTGTAGTGAACATGAAAAAAAAGGAGAAACAGAGAGAAATAGTGAGAAACATGAAATCGAATCGTGTGATAAAATGTAGACTGCAAGAAGAACGTTCCTCAAATTTGTTGAGTTTCAAAGATCATGACGTGCATGGGAAAAGGTGCGAATAAAGTTTAACGCCTTCTCAGGCGCGGGAGAAAGAAAAAAAAAGAGGAGCAAAAAACCAACATTGCACGGTTCTTCGCAACAGGAAAAATAAACGTGGGCGAATCTGTTGCGGTGAATAATAAGGCACCGATTCCACCCCCGAGGCACCCTCAACACTCCGACGAGATCGCGTGAACTCAAGACATGTCCCATTAGAGCTCGTCACGTGTGGCTCGTGGTGTAATTTTTCGAACAGAGAAAGAGCAGCAATGAATGGAAAATTATGTTCGCAGATCCCGAATAGTGCAATAAATTATCGACGCGAACAACAAGCCAACAACAAGGCGTGATGTTGATGCTTGCGTCTTCCGTCTTCTCCTTTTCCTTATAATTCCCTCCCCAGCAAACCTTGTACGACAAGATTTATCTCATGTCCACCTCGTAATTGCGGACTTGTTAATTGTTGGCCACGAAAGCTAATTGAACTTCTGCTGCTAGAGAAAAAAAAGTCAAACCGTACTACAAATTTCCTAGCTGCTATGAGTAGCTCACCCGGCTGCTGCTAAGGATGCAATTTCTAAAACGTTAGCAAAATTATAAATTACTGATAACAAATCCTTCGCTGAAACTCAAGTTATCAGTGGATTTAGTAAGCAAATTTTGAAATTCGATTCAGTATAAATATCGCCTGTTGAAATCTCAATCATTACATTTCATCTCTGGTGATCAGGGAAAGTACCACTGGAATTGAATAACTGAACACGTCATGTTGGCTAAGCTCCTTCTCCTCGCTCTGGGTAAGTCAAAAAAAATTATAGCTGAAACAACGCTCCAGTTCTAACAATTTCAAAAAATTCTTGTTTCCAAACAGTGGGGATCAGTACTGCCTACCAGTACGAGTACCGCCGGGAGTTCTACTACAACCGACCGGAGAACAAGACCGGATTCGAGTTCGGTGCCTGGGAACCGAACCGCGAGTACGTCTACAATGTAACCTCTAAGACGATGACGGCTCTGGCTGATCTGGCCGATCAGTGGACCGGAATCGTGTCCCGTGCCTACCTGGTGGTACGCCCGAAGGATCCGGAATACGTGGTTGTCTACGTCAAGCAGCCCGAGTATGCCGTATTCAACGATGTGCTGCCCCAGGGATACCGCACTGAGCTCCAGTACTGGAACGATCTCAAGTTCCAGCCGATGCCAATGAGCAACAAGCCATTCGCCATCCGCTATCACAAGGGAGCCATCAAGGGATTGTACGTTGAACAGACCGTTCCCAACCAGGAGGTCAACATCCTGAAGGCCTGGGCCAGTCAGCTGCAGCTCGATACTCGTGGAGCCAACCTGATCAAGTCCAAATACAACCAGCTGCCGGAAAACAACACCCTGAACGGTGTCTACAAGGTCATGGAACCAGTCGTCACTGGCGAATGTGAAACTCTGTACGATATCAACCCAATCCAGCCATTCATGGTCAAGGCTAACCGTCAATGGGTTCCTCAGCCTCAGCTCCGTGAAGATGGACAGTACTTCATCCAGGTCACCAAGACCCAGAACTTCGACAAATGCGAACAGCGCATGGGATACCACTTCGGATTCTCCGGCGAGAGCGACTTCAAGCCTAACTCCAACCAGATGGGCAATGTTGCCTCCAAGTCCGTTGTCTCCAACATGTTCTTGACCGGAACTCTGTACAACTACACCATCCAATCGTCCAGCACCATCAACAAGGTTGTGATCGCCCCATCCTTGGTTAACAACGAGAAGGCCATCGTCTACTCTCAGGTCAACATGACCCTGAACAAGGTTCAGCCTTTCGAGAAACTGCCAATTGGTCCAGCTGAAGACCGTCAGGTGTTCGTTGATCTGGTCTACAGTTACAACATGGCCAACGACAAGAAGAACGCCGTTCGTCCAGGAAACGAAACCGAATCATCGTCTTCTTCGTCCTCATCGTCCTCGTCCTCTTCTTCTTCATCTTCTTCCGAATCTGACTCCTCCAGCTCGTCGAGCTCATCTGACTCTTCAAGCTCCAGCTCAGAATCCAAGGAAAACCCAAAGGTCAGCCCAGTCGAACAATACAAGGAAGATCTGAAGCAAGTCGAGAAGCGCGGAAACCGCAACCGTCGTGATCTGGATGCCCAGAAGGAAAAGAAATACTACGAAGCCTACAAGATGGATCAGTACCGTCTGAGCCGCAAAAACGATACCTCTTCCGACTCCAGCAGCTCCGATGACTCCTCATCCAGCAGCTCCTCCAGCTCTTCGGAATCCCAAGAGAAGAACCGCAGAAACCCTTCTGCCTCATCTTCTTCCTCCTCCTCATCTTCCTCATCTAGCTCCGACTCTTCCTCCTCCTCCTCTTCGGAGCCCAACTCCCTGAGCAGCGAGGAAGCTTACTACCAGCCAATCCCAGAGAGCTTCAAGGAAGCCCCTCAAACTCCATTCCTGCCATACTTCACCGGATACAAGGGATACAACGTCGACTATGCTCGCAATGTCGATGCTCCACGCACCATCATCAAGCTGGTCCAGGAAATCGCCGATGAGCTGCAAAACCCATCCATCATGCCTCAGTCCAACACTCTGAACAAGTTCAACATTCTGTCTCGTGTCATCCGAACCATGGACTACAAGGATATCTACGAGGTTGCCCAGAAGTTCTTCGTTTCCCAGAAGGAACGCAAGGAAGGAGACAACCACAGCGAAAAATTCGCCAAGCGCGTCGATGCCTGGAACACTTTCCGTGACGCTCTTGCTGAAGCCGGAACTCCACCAGCCTTCAAGGTCATCAAGGAATTCATCGAAGAAAAGAAACTGCGTGGACCAGAAGCCGCCAGCGTGATCGCCACCCTGCGCCAATCCATCCGTTTCCCAACCGAAGCTCTGTTGCACGAATTCTTCCTGCTGATCACCTCCGACATCGTCCAGCACCAGGAAGGTTTGAACACCACCGCTCTGATCACCTACACTAGCTTCGTCAACCAGGCTCAAGTTAACAACCGTTCTGCCTACAACTACTACCCAGTCCACAGCTTCGGTCGCTTGGCTGATGCTGACTACAAAATCGTTGCCCACAAGATCGTCCCATGGCTGTCTCACAAACTGCGTGAAGCCGTTAAGGAAGCCGACAGCATCAAGATCCAGGTGTATGCCCGTTCTCTCGGAAACCTTGGACACCCAGAAATCCTGAATGTTTTTGAGCCATACCTGGAAGGCAAAATCCCAATCAGCGAATACCAACGTCTGGCTTTTGTTGTCGCTCTTGATAAACTGGTTGAGAACTTCCCGAAATTGTCTCGCTCGGTCCTGTTCAAGATCTACCAGAACACCGCTGAGAAGAATGAAATCCGTAGCGCTGCCGTTCACTTGCTGATCCGTTCCGAACCACCAGCAGAGATGCTTCAACGCATGGCCGAATACACCCACCAGGACCCTAGCCAGTACGTTCGTGCTGCTGTCAAGACCGCTCTTGAATACGCCGCTCAGGCCGATGAATTCGACAACTACAGTGAACTGGCTGAGAACGCCAAGGCCGCCTACAAGCTGTTGGATGGAAAGGATTTCAGTCTGCAATATTCGTCGAACTACATCCGTGACTATGCTCTGAAACAACTTGATCTTACTTACCGTCTGTTTGCTACTCAAATCGCTGCTGATGATCATTACATCCCAAGCGCTGTGCTCACCCAAATTCGCAAGAACTTGGGAGGAGTCAAGCGTTTCTCGACTTTCTACTACTTGGTTTCGAGCATGGAATCGTTCATCGATCTGGTCGACAAGCAGATTGATAGCCGCATCATCGAGAAGGACTACAAAACTGCCAACTACTACTACAAGTACTACAAGCAGTTCCCAGAAAAGCAAAACGAATACTTTGAAAAGTACGCTGAAGCCCATGGCAAATCATTCGGAGATTACTTCCAACAGATGGACAAGAAGGAGGGCCGTTTCTACGAAAATGAACCACAAAAGTGGTCTACTACTCGCATTGCCAAGCTGCTGAACATCGATCCTCTTGAAGCTCAGGAATTGGAAGGTCAAGTTATGATGAATCTGTTCAATGGTGAATACTTCTATGCTTTCAACAACCAAACCATCGAAAACTTCCCACGCAAGGTCAAGGACGTCCTGGAGGATCTCCGCAACGGAATGAACCTGAACATCACCAAGTTCTACCAACAACAGGTTGTGACTCTTGCCTTCCCATTGGCCTCTGGTCTGCCGTTCATGTACACTCTGAAGACCCCAACCGTTGTCAAATTCGAGACTGAAGCCACCATCAAGACCTACCCGAACATTGCCAAGATGCCTGCTGGACACCCGGAAACTGAAAACAACGACTACCTCCATATGCCACGTGTATTGAACGGATCCGTCGATGTGAACCTGGTCTATCACCGTCTGGTCGATGCCAAGGTTGGCTTCGTCACTCCATTCGACCATCAGCGTTATATTGCCGGTTACCAGAAGAAGGTTCAAGGATTCCTGCCAATGAGCGTTAAGCTGAACTTGGACTTGGAGAACAACGACCACCAATTCGAGCTGGAAGCCCTTGAACCCAAGAAGGACAACCTGCTGATCCATTTGAGCTCATGGCCATACGTTGGATTCAAGGATATCACTGACATGCGCCCAATTGCCGAGAGCCCCAACGCCAAGATTGTGCACGGCAATGAACAAACTACCAAGTCTTTTGAACAGACCTTCGGCCAACACATGACCGGTCTTGCTCTGCGAGTGCACGCCAAGTACGATGCTGACTTCATCAACATTGGCCGCGTCATGGAGCTGATCAACCAACACGACTACGTTTCTGCTCTGTTGTATCCATTCGCTTCTCAAAGCTATCACTATCATCAGTTCAACGTGTACTACGACGCTCAGCGTTCTACCGCCAAGACTGTTAAGCTGTTCTCGAACTACAAGGAGAACGATGCTGCTCAGGACTACGCCAAGGAAGAGGTCAAGCACCCCAAGGGTCGTCATGCTTATTCCGGATTCTACAACGAAGATAACTTCGCTCAACCCTTCGTCTATGGTGTTGCCAGCCAGCGTCGCCAGGAACAATTCATCAAGAACGCCGCTGCTGGAATCCGTAACAGTGATGTTGATATGTTCAACTTTGGAATCATGTTCGAGGGACAAGAGAAGAAGAGCGAATTCGTTCTGACCACCGCTTATGCCGATAGCCCAGTTGATGAGAAGGCTCGTTTCCTGTTCTTCTTGTCTGCCAGCCCCATGGACAGCCAAAAGTCGATCTTCAAGGATGTTTCTTTCCGTGGAAACCAATTCCAGCTGTGCTTCACTGCCGATAGCCAGTTCCCGAATGTGCCCAAGCTCAACTTCTTGAACGCTTTGAACAACGATGTCACTTCTCGCTTCAACTGGGAACTGTCCTATGGTGAGAAATGCCAGGGAGGAGCCCAAATTTCTGGTCAAGGAAAACTCTACCAGTCGGATATGTTCCGTCACTTTGTCCGCGTCTCGGAAGTCGGTCAGAAGTGCAAGGAGCAAATGGATCAAGGCAAATATCAACTGCCAGCCTGCCAGAACGCTACTCGCCAGGCCAGCTACCTGGATCAATACCAATTCGATGTTCAATTCAAGGATATCGGTTCCACTGCCAAGCGTTTCGCTGCCAAGTTCAACGACTTCATTCGTTTCGCTGCCTACCCATACTACGAGTCCAACTACCAGTTCTCTGGCAAGCACGGTCAAATCAAGGCTGAGTTCAGCTTGGCTCCTTTCGGCGATTACTTCAACGCTTCCTTCTACTCTCCGGAATATGCTTTCGAAATCGAAAACTACCCAATTGATAACTACTACGCCCAGTATTTCGTTGGACTCCATCCAGAGCTGAGTGCTTTCGAGCGTGTTGCTACCTATGCCTATCGCGGAAACTATCAACGTGAGTAGTTACTGATTGATGTTGATAATGGTTATATTAACTTTTTAATTTTTTTTTATTTCAGCATCTTGCGCTGTTTCCACCAACTACATCAGCACCTTCGATGACAAGACCTACGATTACTCTATGGGTCCATGCTGGCATGTTCTTGCCCACGCCGTGAAGCCTGACTACGAATACTACGCTCAGCAGTCTCACTTCCAGAACCCCGATTCCGAGTACCGCTTCAAGAACGGATTCGATGAGGATGAGCAGATCAGCATCTTGGGTCGCGCTGGCGAGAAGAACGAGCTTTACTTCAAGGTTGTCCTCGGACAGTACAAGCAGAACGACTACAACGTCGACATTATCCCAAGCGGACAAGATCTGCCAAAGGTTTACATCAATGGCAAGCCTCAACAGATTCACGAGAAATACGCCACCGAGCTGTACACCAACGACAACGGAGGTGACCAGCCATTGTTCCGTGCCTACGCTCTGCCAGGAAATGAGCTCGAGATCAGCATTCGCGATGATGATGTGAAGATTGTGTTCGATGGCAAGCGTGCTCGCATCTTTGCCGATCAATCCTACTACGGAAACTTTGTCGGTCTGTGCGGAACCAACGACGGCGAATCTTACAACGACTTTGTCACTCCCGATCAGTGCTTCATGAGCAAACCAGAATACTTCGCTGCTTCGTACGCCATCACTGGACAGCAATGCGAAGGCCGCGCCAAGGCTTTCAACATCGCTTACCAAGAACAGGCCAAGTCTGAATGCGTCCGTGAGGAATACTTCCTCGGAAACGTGATCAGCGAACAGGAAGCTGGCCGCAAGCGTTACCGATTCTACAACCACGACGTCGTTGATTCTTCCAGCTCCAGCTCTTCGTCCAGCGACTCTTCGTCTTCGTCTTCCTCGGAATCGAACTCCAAGGCTTCGTCCTCCAGCGAAAACTCCAGCTCATCCAGCTCTGAGGAGCGCAAAGAATACCACCCTCATCGTCAGACCGATACCCTGAAGGAATGCCGTGTCCAGCAGGCTCAGCGCGTCTTCAAGAAGGACAACATGCTGTGCTTCACCATCCAGCCACTGCCAACTTGCTCTCAATCTTGCGGATCATCCGATGAGGTCGAGAAGTTCGTCGATGTTCACTGCCGTGACATCCAGGACAGTTTGGCCATCTCCTTCGAGAAGCAAATCCGCCGTGGAGTGAACGTTGATCTGAAGGATCGCTCCGTTTCGCGCACCATCCGTGTCCAGATTCCGAAAACTTGCGTGCACCAGGCTGCCCCCAAGAACAGGTTCATCAAGTACTGATTCCTTCGAAAGCTGTAACGCTGGAAATGACCCTAGCTCTACTTAAAGGCCTATGATATTGTTACAACAAACCATAAAAAGATTGTTAATAATGAGCATTCAGAAAATCAACCAAAAAAATTGAGGAGAACAAATGAATAAATACCATGTTTAGTATTTGAATCGATTGTGTAAACATCTTTTTTGCCGAAATTATCCGAAAAACAATGCCTAAAACAGGAAACATAACTGGTAGCTTCAAACACTTGTCTGAAATACGATGGATCGTTTCTTCATGAACGAATCCTGAAAGAAAACTAGAAGAAAGTCGGTAATAGAATTATCCGTTTTGGGGTGATTATCATTTTTACCATGGCGAATGGTCAAGAACTGAGGAAGATAGGCCACTCAAAATATCCAGGTAGTCAACTTAAGATTTTGAATGTCAATTTAGATAGAATAGAAAATAATACCGTTGTTCTGTAACAGAACAGAAATATTATCATCCTAGACTATGAACATTATAGTGTCATTGACGAAAAGTTTTAAATCGCAGAACTTGAGCATGCTCTGCAAGTCGGTGTACTAAATGGAAAGATCCGGTCCCTATACGCTGCCATAATGTACTTTGGTTTCTTTGGCAGTAGATATCACAGATTCGATCTTAGTTTTTAGCTTAGTGAAATCAAGTATGTATGTATGTATGTATGTTTGACCCACCAGTGGCTGATAGGTCTTTCGACCCAAGTCGGGACGTCTCGATCGCACATTCAAATATTGTTGATACTTAACTCATCGAGAATAATTTCAGCACTACCAAAAACCAATGCAAGAAAATAGTTCCGATGAGAATGATGAATCAATATTTATTCATTTCTCAAAAGAATCGAATGGCTATCGACGGAGAAATTAATGATTTTGATTGCGATTCTGTATAAAACTGCCAATTTTTTTAACTATGTTTGTTTGTATGCAAGCATGCTGTGTACGTACACGGAGTTTTCAAGTGAGGTTAAGCGCAATGGCCTACTTGTTATTTTCCATGTACTATGTGGGCTTGGGTCAGGTTTGACTCATCTCACTCCCTTCCAACTTTTCGAAACAAATAAAGCATTCTGAAAAAGTACGTAAGTAGCCTAATCGTGATTCCATTGTATATCAGTTTTCCGCTCGTTTGATTTTCAATATATAATGCAAAAAAGTTACATTTTACCTTCCAACCTACTGCTCTTCCTTTACTTCGTTGTACCTCGTTGGCCTTCTAGTTTTTTTTACAACACGTGTTGTATTTTCGCATGCTGTGATGCAAAAATAGCAATATTTCTATCACATACGGCTGAAATAGAAACAGTGCTGTAAAAAAAAAACGCCCAAAGATCTTGAAAACATTATTGCATGGTGGAAGTTTCAAAGTGTCAAAATTTCTACCACTTTTTCCCAACACCAGTGAACATGCTCTAATATTGAATTTTCATTTTGAAACCAAAATATTAGAAAACATGATACGATTAAGTTTACAAGTAATTTTTAAAACAAAATGTATCTTTGTAACTTTTTAGTATCGCGTTCACCAACAAAATTTATCGCAAAAAAGAACTAAACTTTTTAAGAAATTAAAATTATTAATATAAAATTTATAAAATCTTTTCACATAATCCACAGCAACTGTAGCAGAAACCTTCAGTCGAACGAATAAAAAAATCGTTGAATTTTAGACTTGGTAGGCTGTGGACGAATGTGACGGTTTGTTATTTTTTTGTCAGGCAGAATATTTTTAAGTCTTCAAATAGTGAAAATTGAATTAAAGGAAAAGGTATCAACTAAAGAAGCAGGTGAACAAGTGGAAGTCGAATGCCGAGTGCTCAAAGTTTTAAAATATACAAAAATGTGTTGTTCTTCGGTTCCTCGATATGAAGGAAGCGGAAGGTCTAGCACTACGCCCTCCTGAAAGGCCTAGGACTAATGTTCGTTAACATTAGTGTTAATTTTGCGGTGGGATCTCCGATTTCAATTAAGATAAGTATTTTGTTTCATTGTTGTTTACTTGAATGTAACTTTTTTTGAAAATTTTGATCCATATTCGAATATTAGCAAAGTAAATTTTCAGAATTTGTTTTTCATTTTTCTAAGATTTTGCTACTTGCTAGATGTAAACAATGGTGTACACAAGTTTTTAAGTGAAAACTTCAGGCTGCTGAATAAACTTTTTGAAAGACTTTTTTGTATAGACGCAGTTTATTCAGCCTTTAAGGCTTTTGTTTTATGCAGCAACAGCAAGAAAATATGGTTTTTTCATCGAACGAAATACAATGATTCACTATCTCACCATTTAATAAAAATCTATATGTTTACGCGACCTAGCAACAATTATTCTTTATTTCCTACTGTATCAGGAGAAGTACTCTATCTGTTTTCTGGTGGTAGTATTTTTTTTAAATTTTAAACACACTATTTTTCTAAATTTTGGTAGAAATAGAAAGGTGTCTGTGGTTTAAAGATCATTAAGGTTCAGGTATAATGAGGTTTGTTTTAAACCAAGTGTAGCGTTATAATTAAGTATTAAATTTTGAGTGTGTTGTGATTGGGTTGATTCGAGCCAAAATTCAGTTTTTAGAATTAAGAGTTTAGCTGTCAAACGAGCACGAGGTGAAAACAACAAAAACAAAAAGCAGTGAACAACAACAATCATCAACGTAAATACTTAAGCAATCAACGAAAGAAAGCGCTTAGGCGGTAAGATAGGCCATCGCGCTTCAAATTGCGAATAAAAAGTTTCAGCAATCATTTGGTGTCCCTGAGCCATCGATCAAGGGTGATATCCCGGATTTGCTTGGTGTAAAGCTCCTAGACAACTGATTGAGGGCGAAGGTATCGGGAATCGACAAGAGACATCGTGAGCAGAAACAACGGTTGAGGTTAGCGTTGTGCTGGGAGAAGGAAGAAGAGCGCGAAAGAACATTTCAAGCAACGCAAACCAGGTAGTAAGAGCACATACGGAACTGCAGATCTGATATTCACCCATTCGACGTTGGGAATTGGATGTGCAGAAAGAAAGCTACTCCTAGCGGCAGGTCGTTTTTGGGAGCTGTGCCATTGCTAAAGAGCCGATTGCCGGAAGTCGTCGGAGGAGCGCCGGATGACTGCGGTACGCCCTTCGAAGGAGTGCAGCCAAGCAGGGTTGCCAGTTGACCGCATACAACTGTGATAATAAGCTGTGACGCATCTGTGCCGTCCTAGATTCAGCTGTGATACAATTGCTACAAGATTTGAGTTTTGCGTGTTTGTGTTTTGGGTAAAAGTAAAAGTGGTGCTCAACTTGTTTCATGGTGCCCGATTCTGTTATACCTCAGGGAATCGAGCTGTGATACGAATGTTTGTTATTTTGGATGTTGTCTTTGTAAATAAAGGCAGGAAATGGGCCCGTGAGTAGATAATGTAAGCTAGCTCAAGTTTTCTAAATGCCGTAAGTTAGTAAATAATCATAATTGCTACAAGATTGTAATCATAATTGCTACAAGATTGTAATCATAATTGCTACAAGATTGTAATCATAATTGCTACAAGATTTTGTAATTGCGTTGTGGTAAGAGTTATCCGTGCAGCACACACTGAAAATCAGTGGTGCTCAACTTGTTTCACAAGTCCAAATTTTGATGAGTAATATTTTACAGCAATCGAAAAGTGAAAAATATTATCCAGAATCAAAATTTAAATATTAAAAAATATTCCAATAAATAAAAAACCATACTGAAAATTATTATGGAGGCTGTTCTGTTGCTGATGATCCGATTGCAATGTGCCGGAAAGAAAAAAGTTGATGTGCTGGCTCTGAAGCCGGCGATGATGGAGTGGCCATCTATGCCATGATCGCTGCTTCTGTTGGCTTTTCGGCGGAACAGCTGGTACATCAGGTGTGCAACGCCTGCTGTCCATGTGGATACGGAGCAAAAACCCCGAGTTATCCTTCCCCGGATGCTGTCGGTGGGTGTCAGTCCAGTGCTGTTCAAACGTCGCGACAATCGTTCTCGTCAATTCCTTCATTTTACCGCGGTCAAAAGTCGCGTGATCCAAGGCAGGAATGGCTCATTCGACAGAGGATGGGCGGCAATTTGATCCTATGTGTCGATGGACAATGCTGCGACCCGGACCGTGGACGAAATGAAGTCGAAATTTTTTCCGTCTAGTATGTGGTTGAAAACACAGATGGCACTGCCTGTGCCGTGCAGTTTCGGAAGAGTTCGAAGCTCGTTTTGTGCCGAAAAGAAAAAGGTTGGAGCCGATACCAATGTGTGCGCAGCACCATGCACACGCGCCAGGATGTGGAGCAAAATATGCCGGAACCAAAAAGGGTCCTGAAGAAAAAACTCATTAGGCATTTTGCCACCTTGGCTTTTATGAAAACTCACGCTTTGGCGACCCTTTTCGAGTTGACTTTCCTCGTGGCTTCGTTCCTTCAGACATGATGTTGCTGGCGCTGGTCCGGTTTTGATTGGGATCTTAGCTCGTGCCTAGGATTTGTTGTCCGTGCCTTTGTGGCCTGTGGCGATAAATCCGGGGTTAGGTGATTCCTCTAGGATCACAAAAGGCACCTACCTGAGCCTGAGAAGATCCGTCCTCCGCACTATCCGGTACGTTTGGCACGACGAGCACTGTTTTGGTGCGTCCGATTTCGAGCACCACACTTGACTATTTGGCGGAAACTGCAGTGACGTTTACCGCTCATTTGCACGCTTAACGTAGTTTCCTCCAAAATGGGGTTTTTACCTTGCACATTTCTTCATCGATCCTCAGTTTTGGTTAAAAAACCAACATGCTCGTATTGTTTTATGCAACGGGTGGGTTATTGAATCAAACTTGTTGACTTAATTGCTCTCTCCTATCATTGCTCAAAATTAATCAAAATTCAAATGTAATAAAATTATTCACTTAAGAATAAAAGAGGCAAAGGAGAATAGGATTAAAAATATACTATCACACTAGTCAAAAGTGTCTCCTCATCAAATCATTTTACCCACGTTCTCAATATTTAAAAATTGTTTTGCTAGGAAGCAGAGGTGAGCTCGGTCCTAAATCATGAATTATGAATATTTCAATCCATTTCTTCTCTTTTCCTTCTATTAATTGACTACTAGAACGAAAAGCCGCTATAAAAGCTTCTATTAATTGACTACTAGAACGTGGCCGGCGCCGTTATTGACGTTCAAAGAGATAGCATTACTTTAGGACATTGTGAATGGGCTGTCAATCAAAGAACAATTCTCATCGATCAAGCCGAAATAGAATACAAATAACTAAATCTTTATCCATAAACAATTGTACCTACATGATGTTATATTGTTTTAAAGGGCCATTTGAAAGGACCTTTGCATTTCAAATGAAACCTTTTTCAAAATATGTTTTTGCTATGAAACTTTAAATGGTAGTATTTGAATTATTCTATTGATCGATGCTGCCGCAAAAAAAATGAGCTGTCTGAATTTGTGAAAGAATTAAAATAAATATTTTTTAAATTCTTTGAAAATGCTAAACTGTATTGAACTGTATTTGAACTTGAATTTTGAAATAGGTGTTTCGAGTTTTGTAATAAATTTAATCCTATTGGCGTTGATAAATAGTATGTTTCTGAATGAAATTATGAAAAATTTCACTCAACATGAAACATTTGTAATTTTTTTTTTTATGAAAAAAGCAAACAGTTGATAATAAAACAAGACGAACCTCAAAATTCTGCCAATTTCGGAATTTCAATGGCATGAAACTTCGATTGATTGAATTTGTACAATAACTTTTAAAATAACTTTGTGTTATAGGTAAGCCTTTATTTAATCAATTGTGAGAAGTGAAGGATTTAATTTGAAACCTTATTTTTACATAGAATCTCAATAACAGTGCATACTTTAACGTTGAGAAATTACATTTTGATCGAAGATTGTTCAGTTGGTGTTAATTTGACTAATTCTGAGTCGCGACAAATATGCAATCTATTATTTTCTCAGCAACTCACTTTTTTCAGATTTAAGGTTAAAAATTTTAAAATTAGGCAAAAGTTAATTTCAATCCGTTGGGTTTCGAGCAAAATTTTTAACAAGATATTGAAAATAAAGGATTTGGTTTGTGGGGCCGTTTAAAAACTATTTTTTTTTTCTGAACTCAGTGTACTTTTCAACAAATATTTGATCCAAATTCATGATTGATGTTATAAATCCTGTGTTTTTTATGTAGTTTCAAAACAAAGTAGTGATCTAGTGATATGTTTCCTCACTTCTAGTTGGTTATCAAATGTTTGTTATTGTACATTAGGGTGACTCTAAACTACGAGATTTTTTTTCTGAAAAACAATTCTGCTTTCGACCGTTGACTTAGTTCTAACACACAGAAGAAAATTAACTAAAAGCAATTCTTCATTACACGAACAACCAAAAAGCAGCCTTGAGTATTCATTAGGGGTAATTTTGTAGGTAAGCCTTTGCAAAATTTCAGCTTAGTCGGACTTGATTTAGGGGTTCCGCAAAGCGCTCAAAGTTTCGGTTTTTTACCCTCAAAAATTACCAAAGGAGAGTCACAAGAAATTGGAAAAATCGAAATTTTTTGTATGATGCCGAATGACTTAGAAATGCATGAATTTTGAGATCTGCTCTTTTCTAAAAAATACCAATTTTCGGACAAAAAATCGACTTTCTGAGACTTTCAAAAAAAAAAAAAAAAAAAAAACAACCAGTCTTCCGCAAAACGATTAAGTCCCCGAAAGTTGATTTATGGCCAAAAAATCGGGTCCGATTGAGTTGAAATTTTGCACAGGTCAGTATTTTGGGCCGATTGTCAAAATTGTTATAGTAGGTTTCCAAAATTCGATCATGAAATTTTTCACATAAAAACGTTCAACGCAACCCTAGTATTCATACTTCGATGATTAATGACTAATGAGACAAACTGATAGTCGTATTTTTTTGCACTAGTGAAGGGTCAACAGAGGTCACACAACTTCTTATCGATTCATCTCGAGCTTCAAACCAATTGCTTTCCTTGTATTTCCTGTGTTATTAAATTATTTAATCTTAAAAAAGTATTTGGAGATCAGGCTGAGGAGTCGTTTTTCGATATCATACATTAGTTCACAAAAGCAACATTCATTCTCAACTCAAATGTGATCTAAAGTGCAGCGACGTTGAAACTAGTTCAACGAATTAATCACGGTTGCCATGGAACGAGAAGGGCCTTTTCGTTTTGTTACACAACGATATTAAAAACCGCAATCAACAAATGCATGTCTTGTGAAAAAGAATATTGATATTTTGACGAGGATATACTTCACAAAGGTAACTTTCTTGAACCAACTTTTTATTCGTTCTTCACAGAAACCGGAATCAAAAATTGATTATTCATTTGTAATAGATTCATTTTGTTCTTGTAGCTTTCAGATAATTTTCAAGCTTTAATATTGGACATTTTTTAAATTTAAATTTTTATTATTTCAGAAGGACTCATTCCTTTTTTGAAGTATTTAAAGAATTTTATTCAAGAATATCTGAAGAATATCTGGAAGACCTTCTCTTATGTTTCGTATGAGATAACATCCTCCGGAAATATGACCAGTTGGTACGTTGTGAGAGAGGTGAACATCCTCAAAAATGATTCGTCTGTTTGTTTATTTTACAAACTGTTGAAACCATGCTAAGTGAACTCGAACTCGATTGCACTGCTGATAACAAACTTCTCGCTGAACTTCTGTTATCAGTAGATTTTGTCAGCGAAATTTGAAAATCAATTCAGTATAAATATCGCCTGTTGAAATCTCAATAATTACATTTCATCTCTGGTGATCAGGGAAAGTACCACTGGAATTGAATAACTGAACGCGTCATGTTGGCTAAGCTCCTTCTCCTCGCTCTGGGTAAGTTAAAAAAAAATTCTAGCTGAAACAAGGATCCAGTTCTAACAATTTCAAAAAAAATTCTTGTTTCCTAACAGTGGGGATCAGTACTGCCTACCAGTACGAGTACCGCCGGGAGTTCTACTACAACCGACCGGAAAACAAGACCGGATTCGAGTTCGGTGCCTGGGAACCGAACCGCGAGTACGTCTACAATGTAACCTCCAAGACGATGACGGCTCTGGCTGATCTGGCCGATCAGTGGACCGGAATCGTGTCCCGTGCCTACCTGGTGGTGCGCCCGAAGGATCCGGAATACGTGGTTGTCTACGTCAAGCAGCCCGAGTATGCCGTATTCAACGATGTGCTGCCCCAGGGATACCGCACTGAGCTCCAGTACTGGAACGATCTCAAGTTCCAGCCGATGCCAATGGGCAACAAGCCATTCGCCATCCGCTATCACAAGGGAGCCATCAAGGGATTGTACGTTGAACAGACCGTTCCCAACCAGGAGGTCAACATCCTGAAGGCCTGGGCCAGTCAGCTGCAGCTCGATACTCGTGGAGCCAACCTGATCAAATCCAAATACAACCAGCTGCCGGAAAACAACACCCTGAACGGTGTCTACAAGGTCATGGAACCAGTCGTCACTGGCGAATGTGAAACTCTGTACGATATCAACCCAATCCAGCCATTCATGGTCAAGGCTAACCGCCAATGGGTTCCTCAGCCTCAGCTCCGTGAAGATGGACAGTACTTCATCCAGGTCACCAAGACCCAGAACTTCGACAAATGCGAACAGCGCATGGGATACCACTTCGGATTCTCCGGCGAGAGCGACTTCAAGCCAAACTCCAACCAGATGGGCAATGTTGCCTCCAAGTCCGTTGTCTCCAACATGTTCTTGACCGGAACTCTGTACAATTACACCATTCAATCGTCCAGCACCATCAACAAGGTTGTGATCGCCCCATCCCTGGTTAACAACGAGAAGGCCATCGTCTACTCTCAGGTCAACATGACCCTGAACAAGGTTCAGCCTTTCGAGAAACTGCCAATTGGTCCAGCTGAAGACCGTCAGGTGTTCGTTGATCTGGTCTACAGTTACAACATGGCCAACGACAAGAAGAACGCCGTTCGTCCAGGAAACGAAACCGAATCCTCGTCTTCTTCGTCCTCATCGTCCTCGTCCTCGTCGTCTTCATCTTCTTCCGAATCTGACTCCTCCAGCTCGTCGAGCTCATCTGACTCCTCAAGCTCCAGCTCGGAATCCAAGGAAAACCCAAAGGTCAGCCCAGTCGAACAGTACAAGGAAGATCTGAAGCAGGTCGAGAAGCGTGGAAACCGCAACCGTCGTGATCTGGATGCCCAGAAGGAAAAGAAATACTACGAAGCCTACAAGATGGACCAGTATCGTCTGAGCCGCAAAAACGATACCTCTTCCGACTCCAGCAGCTCCGATGACTCCTCATCCAGCAGCTCCTCCAGCTCTTCGGAATCCCAAGAGAAGAACCGCAGAAACCCTTCTGCCTCATCTTCTTCCTCCTCCTCATCATCTTCATCCAGCTCCGACTCTTCCTCCTCTTCCTCTTCGGAGTCCAACTCTCTGAGCAGCGAGGAAGCTTACTACCAACCAATCCCAGAGAGCTTCAAGGAAGCCCCTCAAACTCCATTCCTGCCATACTTCACCGGATACAAGGGATACAACGTCGACTATGCTCGCAATGTCGATGCTCCACGCACCATCATCAAGCTGGTCCAGGAAATCGCCGATGAGCTGCAAAACCCATCCATCATGCCCCAGTCCAACACTCTGAACAAGTTCAACATTCTGTCTCGTGTCATCCGCACCATGGACTACAAGGATATCTACGAGGTTGCCCAGAAGTTCTTCGTTTCCCAGAAGGAACGCAAGGAAGGAGACAACCACAGCGAGAAATTCGCCAAGCGCGTCGATGCCTGGAACACTTTCCGTGACGCTCTTGCTGAGGCCGGAACCCCACCAGCCTTCAAGGTCATCAAGGAGTTCATCGAAGAAAAGAAACTGCGAGGCCCAGAAGCCGCCAGCGTTATCGCCACCCTGCGCCAATCCATCCGTTTCCCAACCGAAGCTCTGTTGCACGAATTCTTCCTGTTGATCACCTCCGACATCGTCCAGCACCAGGAAGGTCTGAACACCACCGCTCTGATCACCTACACTAGCTTCGTCAACCAGGCTCAAGTTAACAACCGTTCTGCCTACAACTACTACCCAGTCCACAGCTTCGGTCGCTTGGCTGATGCTGACTACAAAATCGTTGCCCACAAGATCGTCCCATGGCTGTCTCACAAACTGCGTGAAGCCGTCAAGGAAGCCGACAGCATCAAGATCCAGGTGTACGCCCGTTCTCTCGGAAACCTTGGACACCCAGAAATCCTGAATGTTTTTGAGCCATATCTGGAAGGCAAAATCCCAATCAGCGAATATCAACGTTTGGCTTTTGTTGTCGCTCTTGATAAACTGGTTGAGAACTTCCCGAAACTGTCTCGCTCGGTCCTGTTCAAGATCTACCAGAACACCGCTGAGAAGAATGAAATCCGTAGCGCTGCCGTTCACTTGCTGATCCGTTCCGAACCACCAGCAGAGATGCTCCAACGCATGGCCGAATACACCCACCAGGACCCTAGCCAGTACGTTCGTGCTGCTGTCAAGACCGCTCTTGAATACGCCGCTCAGGCCGATGAATTCGACAACTACAGTGAACTGGCTGAGAACGCCAAGGCCGCCTACAAGCTGTTGGATGGAAAGGATTTCAGTCTGCAATATTCGTCGAACTACATCCGTGACTATGCTCTGAAACAACTTGATCTCACTTACCGTCTGTTTGCTACTCAAATTGCTGCTGATGATCATTACATCCCAAGCGCTGTGCTCACTCAAATTCGCAAGAACTTGGGAGGAGTCAAGCGTTTCTCGACTTTCTACTACTTGGTTTCGAGCATGGAATCATTCATCGATCTGGTCGACAAGCAGATTGATAGCCGCATCATCGAGAAGGACTACAAAACTGCCAACTACTACTACAAGTACTACAAGCAGTTCCCAGAAAAGCAAAACGAATACTTCGAAAAGTACGCTGAAGCCCATGGCAAATCATTCGGAGATTACTTCCAACAGATGGACAAGAAGGAGGGCCGTTTCTACGAAAATGAACCACAAAAGTGGTCTACTACTCGCATTGCCAAGCTGTTGAACATCGATCCTCTTGAAGCCCAGGAATTGGAAGGTCAAGTTATGATGAATCTGTTCAATGGTGAATACTTCTATGCTTTCAACAACCAAACCATCGAAAACTTCCCACGCAAGGTCAAGGACGTCCTGGAGGATCTCCGCAACGGAATGAACCTGAACATCACCAAGTTCTACCAACAACAGGTTGTGACTCTTGCCTTCCCATTGGCCTCTGGTCTGCCGTTCATGTACACTCTGAAGACCCCAACCGTTGTCAAATTCGAGACTGAAGCCACCATCAAGACCTACCCGAACATTGCCAAGATGCCTGCTGGACACCCGGAAACTGAAAACGACGACTACCTCCATATGCCACGTGTATTGAACGGATCCGTCGATGTGAACCTGGTCTATCACCGTCTGGTCGATGCCAAGGTTGGCTTCGTCACTCCATTCGACCATCAGCGTTATATTGCCGGTTACCAGAAGAAGGTTCAAGGATTCCTGCCAATGAGCGTTAAGCTGAACTTGGACTTGGAGAACAACGACCATGAAATCGAGCTGGAAGCCCTGGAACCCAAGAAGGACAACCTTCTGATCCATTTGAGCTCATGGCCATACGTTGGATTCAAGGATATCACTGATATGCGCCCAATTGCCGAGAGCCCGAACGCCAAGATTGTGCACGGCAATGAACAAACTACCAAGTCTTTCGAGCAGACCTTCGGCCAACACATGACCGGTCTTGCTCTGCGAGTGCACGCCAAGTACGATGCTGACTTCATGAACATTGGCCGCGTCATGGAGCTGATCAACCAACATGACTACGTTTCTGCTCTGTTGTATCCATTCGCTTCTCAAAGCTATCACTATCATCAGTTCAACGTGTACTACGACGCTCAGCGTTCTACCGCCAAGACTGTTAAGCTGTTCTCGAACTACAAGGAGAACGATGTTGCTCAGGACTACGCCAAGGAAGAGGTCAAGCACCCCAAGGGTCGTCATGCTTATTCTGGATTCTACAACGAAGATAACTTCGCTCAACCCTTCGTCTATGGTGTTGCCAGCCAGCGCCGCCAGGAACAATTCATCAAGAACGCCGCTGCTGGAATCCGTAACAGTGATGTTGATATGTTCAACTTTGGAATCATGTTCGAGGGACAAGAGAAGAAGAGCGAATTCGTTCTGACCACCGCTTATGCCGATAGCCCAGTCGATGAGAAGGCTCGTTTCCTGTTCTTCTTGTCTGCCAGCCCCATGGACAGCCAAAAGTCGATCTTCAAGGATGTTTCTTTCCGTGGAAATCAATTCCAGCTGTGCTTCACTGCCGATAGCCAGTTCCCGAATGTGCCCAAGCTCAACTTCTTGAACGCTTTGAACAACGATGTCACCTCTCGCTTCAACTGGGAACTGTCCTATGGTGAGAAATGCCAGGGAGGAGCCCAAATTTCTGGTCAAGGAAAACTCTACCAGTCGGATATGTTCCGTCACTTTGTCCGCGTCTCGGAAGTCGGTCAGAAGTGCAAGGAGCAAATGGATCAAGGCAAATATCAACTGCCAGCCTGCCAGAACGCTACTCGCCAGGCCAGCTACCTGGATCAATACCAATTCGATGTTCAATTCAAGGATATCGGTTCCACTGCCAAGCGTTTCGCCGCCAAGTTCAACGACTTCATTCGATTCGCTGCCTACCCATACTACGAGTCCAACTACCAGTTCTCTGGCAAGCACGGTCAAATCAAGGCTGAGTTCAGCTTGGCTCCATTCGGCGCTTACTGGAACTGTTCTCTCTCCTCTCCGGAATATGCTTTCAAAATTGAAAACTACCCAATTGATAACTACTACGCCCAGTATTTCGTTGGACTCCATCCAGAGCTGAGTGCTTTCGAGCGTGTTGCTACCTATGCTTATCGCGGAAACTATCAACGTGAGTAGTTCCTGATTTATGTTGATAATGGTTATATTAATTTTTTATTTTTTTATTTCAGCATCTTGCGCTGTGTCTACCGACTACATCAGCACCTTCGATGACAAGACCTACGATTACTCGATGGGACCATGCTGGCATGTTCTTGCCCACGCCGTGAAGCCTGACTACGAATACTACGCTCAGCAGTCTCACTTCCAGAACCCCGATTCCGAGTACCGCTTCAAGAACGGATTCGATGAGGATGAGCAGATCAGCATCTTGGGTCGCGCTGGCGAGAAGAACGAGCTTTACTTCAAGGTTGTCCTCGGACAGTACAAGCAGAACGACTACAACGTCGACATCATCCCAAGCGGACAAGATCTGCCAAAGGTTTACATCAATGGCAAGCCTCAACAGATCCATGAGAAATACGCCACCGAGCTGTACACCAACGACAACGGAGGTGATCAGCCATTGTTCCGTTCCTACGCTCTGCCAGGAAATGAGCTCGAGATCAGCATTCGCGATGATGATGTGAAGATTGTGTTCGATGGCAAGCGTGCTCGCATCTTTGCCGATCAATCCTACTACGGAAACTTTGTCGGTCTGTGCGGAACCAACGACGGTGAATCTTACAACGACTTTGTCACTCCCGATCAGTGCTTCATGAGCAAACCAGAATACTTCGCTGCTTCGTACGCCATCACTGGACAGCAATGCGAAGGCCGCGCCAAGGCTTTCAACATCGCTTACCAAGAACAGGCCAAGTCTGAATGCGTCCGTGAGGAATACTTCCTCGGAAACGTGATCAGCGAACAGGAAGCTGGCCGCAAGCGTTACCGATTCTACAACCACGACGTTGCTGATTCTTCCAGCTCCAGCTCTTCGTCCAGCGACTCTTCGTCTTCGTCTTCCTCGGAATCGAACTCCAAGGCTTCGTCTTCCAGCGAAAACTCCAGCTCATCCAGCTCTGAGGAGCGCAAGGAATACCACCCTCATCGTCAGACCGATACCCTGAAGGAATGCCGTGTCCAGCAGGCTCAGCGCGTCTTCAAGAAGGACAACATGCTGTGCTTCACCATCCAGCCACTGCCAACTTGCTCTCAATCTTGCGGATCATCCGATGAGGTCGAGAAGTTCGTCGATGTTCATTGCCGTGACATCCAGGACAGTTTGGCGATCTCCTTCGAGAAGCAAATCCGCCGTGGAGTGAACGTTGACCTGAAGGATCGCTCCGTTTCGCGCACCATCCGTGTCCAGATTCCGAAAACTTGCGTACACCAGGCTGCCCGCAAGAACAAGTTCATCAAGTACTGATTCCTTCGATAGCTTTAACGCTGGAAAATGACATTAGCAGTAGTTTATAAGAATTATTTAAATTTATCAAGCCGTTAAAAGTTTGATCAACGAACATCCAGAAAATCAACCAAAAAAATTGAGGAGAACAAATGAATAAATACCATGTTTAGTATTTGAACCGATTGTTTTTGATTTGAAATCAAGAGTCAAGAGGGGTAAACAGGAGCGTTGACTCTAGTGTTGCTCCTAATTGAGGGCCATTAGCTTCTGCAGATTTTTTTTGAAGCAAATTGGATTGAAGTTTCTCGTCAGCGTTCCCGAAGAAGTTCCAGAACACAATCGAATGCATTCATCTGCCTGGACTCAGGCTAAGTGGCGCTTCGATGGTGGCATCGACCGAAAAACAAGTCGCTGATCGCGAATCTATGAATGAGAATCGTTTGTTTGTTCGGTTTAATGTTGAAACTTGAACTGGTTGAACTTGAACTTGAATTTATGCTTGTAAATTTTATGTGCGCTGGAAATTCGAAATTATTTTTAGCTTTATATTTAAATTTTTGGAAGTCATTGTCTGTGTATCCATATAAGATACTAAGAATTTCATCAAACCGAAAACCTCAAGAAGAAACCCATCGAAACATTGTTGGTTTCTCTTCAGGTGAGAGACTATTCCAATCTACAAATTTATGAATGAATCTCGCCTGGGGAGTTTCCTGCGGTTAAAATTATTTATTCATCACAATTTAGCACGCGTGTGTTCAATAATAAACAGCGGATTGGCCACTTGTTGACAGCCTAAAGAAAGGTTGCTTTCGCCAAGTTTATTTATCATCTTTGCTAATTATGCAAGTGCTTCAGGGTACCTTTGCCATCTGGAAAATTTTAGAGCAGTAAGTTGTTGTAGCGTTTCTCCTAGCAATTTTAGATTCACGTTGTTCATTTCAAGAAAGCGGAACAAGTTGCAGATGCCCTGAGACGATTTAGTTTAACCAATTTGGAACGGAAATAAATTGTTCCGGTGACCCAGATTAGGGAAATCAGGTTAAGGTGTTGCGAACTTCCCATACAAATTAACAACAAATTGTTGCCGAACATTCAGCTGAAAGTTATTTCTCCGGAATAAGTTTGTCTTCTGCCCATATTGGATAAGAAATATCAACGCTCTAAATAGAGCGTGAGTCTCTTCCAGACTGGTTCCGAATCACTCAGCCAATTAGTTTCACGACTTTTCAAGAGCCTCCGAGATGCTAAAAATGTTTATCATCAAACCGATCAGCATTAGCAGCAGATTTTTTTTTAACACCTGCCATTTTCGGATGATGCCACCCAGATCGCACATGTCTTTCAGCTGAACGAAAAAAAAACCAGCACGGCCGTCTATCAATTTATGTAAATTTCTGGATCTCCAAATCGATCATTAGTCGTTAGGTTATCTCGGAGGTCTTGACAGCAACACCTGTGCAGAGTCAGAACTGTTTTGTTCACATTAACATAGACTGTGTCTAGTATAGAATCATCAGCTTTTTTCTGTGATAAAAAAGACATCAAGAAGATACGCCCACTACAGGGTGACTCACAAAGAATAAAAAAACATATCCTGAGTTCTTAACTTTTAAATCTAAAAACAAAAATGAGAAACATGTTTTTTTCTTTGTTTGTAAGACTAAAAGTTTTAATCTTGTCACTCAGACAGATTTCAGCCAGGACTTACTCAAATCGACCACGGTTGAATTTAAACGTCTAGACCTAAGTAATCCGATGATCGCCAACGCATCATGCTGAAAGATTTTTATTATATTCAAACCCTGCAGCCCACAGCAAAAATCGAGCGCTGACACGGACAACTCAATTCGCTCCGGGGGTAAGCCCTAAAACACTTATCAAACTAATCCGAACATCTCGACAGCTACCGGACAGCCAAAACATAACAATAACAACAACCAAACGACGACGACGACGTTTCGAGCAAATGGAAATTCGCGCAATATCTAAATCTTACAAATCCAAACGTGGAGCCGAAAAAATCATCCCCCCTTTCCAGGGCTTCTACACGGTTTTCGAGCACTCAAGTTGGCTGGAGAGAATTAAAAGATTCGTGTTGCAGGAGTTGGAAGAACATCACAGATTAAAACTTAATGTGACAGGCGAAAACTTAATCAGTGGCAGCAGTTCGAGGGATGAAATTACAGTACGACGTCTTACAAGATTCTTTGAAAATGGTACTGCAGAATTTCTTTGTTCGAAAATCAGTCGAATGAATTAAAAATTGAAAATAAAAACTTGGGAAGAGGAATGCGAACAAGGGCTAGGTTAAGGACTTGGGGCATGACCAGGAAAACAAGAAATTGTCAAAATTGTCAAAATTGTCAAAATTGTCAAAATTGTCAAAATTGTCAAAATTGTCAAAATTGTGAAAATTGTCAAAATTGTCAAAATTGTCAAAATTGTCAAAATTGTCAAAATTGTCAAAATTGTCAAAATTGTCAAAATTGTCAAAATTGTCAAAATTGTCAAAATTGTCAAAATTGTCAAAATTGTCAAAATTGTCAAAATTGTCAAAATTGTCAAAATTGTCAAAATTGTCAAAATTGTCAAAATTGTCAAAATTGTCAAAATTGTCAAAATTGTCAAAATTGTCAAAATTGTCAAAATTGTCAAAATGGTCAAAATTGTCAAAATTGTCAAAATTGTCAAAATTGTCAAAATTGTCAAAATTGTCAAAATTGTCAAAATTGTCAAAATTGTCAAAATTGTCAAAATTGTCAAAATTGTCAAAATTGTCAAAATTGTCAAAATTGTCAAAATTGTCAAAATTGTCAAAATTGTCAAAATTGTCAAAATTGTCAAAATTGTCAAAATTGTCAAAATTGTCAAAATTGTCAAAATTGTCAAAATTGTCAAAATTGTCAAAATTGTCAAAACTGTCAAAATTGTCAAAATTGTCAAAATTGTCAAAATTGTCAAAATTGTCAAAATTGTCAAAATTGTCAAAATTGTCAAAATTGTCAAAATTGTCAAAATTGTCAAAATTGTCAAAATTGTCAAAATTGTCAAAATTGTCAAAATTGTCAAAATTGTCAAAATTGTCAAAATTGTCAAAATTGTCAAAATTGTCAAAATTGTCAAAATTGTCAAAATTGTCAAAATTGTCAAAATTGTCAAAATTGTCAAAATTGTCAAAATTGTCAAAATTATCAAAATTATCAAAATTGTCAAAATTGTCAAAATTGTCAAAATTGTCAAAATTGTCAAAATTGTCAAAATTGTCAAAATTGTCAAAATTGTCAAAATTGTCAAAATTGTCAAAATTGTCAAAATTGTCAAAATTGTCAAAATTGTCAAAATTGTCAAAATTGTCAAAATTGTCAAAATTGTCAAAATTGTCAAAATTGTCAAAATTGTCAAAATTGTCAAAATTGTCAAAATTGTCAAAATTGTCAAAATTGTCAAAATTGTCAAAATTGTCAAAATTGTCAAAATTGTCAAAATTGTCAAAATTGTCAAAATTGTCAAAATTGTCAAAATTGTCAAAATTGTCAGAATTGTCAAAATTGTCAAAATTGTCAAAATTGTCAAAATTGTCAAAATTGTCAAAATTGTCAAAATTGTCAAAATTGTCAAAATTGTCAAAATTGTCAAAATTGTCAAAATTGTCAAAATGGTTAAAATTGTCAAAATTGTCAAAATTGTCAAAATTGTCAAAATTGTCAAAATTGTCAAAATTGTCAAAATTGTCAAATTGTCAAAATTGTCAAAATTGTCAAAATTGTCAAAATTGTCAAAATTGTCAAAATTGTCAAAATTGTCAAAATTGTCAAAATTGTCAAAATTGTCAAAATTGTCAAAATTGTCAAAATTGTCAAAATTGTCAAAATTGTCAAAATTGTCAAAATTGTCAAAATTGTCAAAATTGTCAAAATTGTCAAAATTGTCAAAATTGTCAAAATTGTCAAAATTGTCAAAATTGTCAAAATTTTCAAAATTTTCAAAATTTTCAAAATTGTCAAAATTGTCAAAATTGTCAAAATTGTCAAAATTGTCAAAATTGTCAAAATTGTCAAAATTGTCAAAATTGTCAAAATTGTCAAAATTGTCAAAATTGTCAAAATTGTCAAAATTGTCAAAATTGTCAAAATTGTCAAAATTGTCAAAATTGTCAAAATTGTCAAAATTGTCAAAATTGTCAAAATTGTCAAAATTGTCAAAATTGTCAAAATTGTCAAAATTGTCAAAATTGTCAAAATTGTCAAAATTGTCAAAATTGTCAAAATTGTCAAAATTGTCAAAATTGTCAAAATTGTCAAAATTGTCAAAATTGTCAAAATTGTCAAAATTGTCAAAATTGTCAAAACTGTCAAAATTGTCAAAATTGTCAAAATTGTCAAAATTGTCAAAATTGTCAAATTTGTCAAAATTGTCAAAATTGTCAAAATTGTCAAAATTGTCAAAATTGTCAAAATTGTCAAAATTGTCAAAATTGTCAAAATTGTCAAAATTGTCAAAATTGTCAAAATTGTCAAAATTGTCAAAATTGTCAAAATTGTCAAAATTGTCAAAATTGTCAAAATTGTCAAAATTGTCAAAATTGTCAAAATTGTCAAAATTGTCAAAATTGTCAAAATTGTCAAAATTGTCAAAATTGTCAAAATTATCAAAATTGTCAAAATTGTCAAAATTGTCAAAATTGTCAAAATTGTCAAAATTGTCAAAATTGTCAAAATTGTCAAAATTGTCAAAATTGTCAAAATTGTCAAAATTGTCAAAATTGTCAAAATTGTCAAAATTGTCAAAATTGTCAAAATTGTCAAAATTGTCAAAATTGTCAAAATTGTCAAAATTGTCAAAATTGTCAAAATTGTCAAAATTGTCAAAATTGTCAAAATTGTCAAAATTGTCAAAATTGTCAAAATTGTCAAAATTGTCAAAATTGTCAAAATTGTCAAAATTGTCAAAATTGTCAAAATTGTCAGAATTGTCAAAATTGTCAAAATTGTCAAAATTGTCAAAATTGTCAAAATTGTCAAAATTGTCAAAATTGTCAAAATTGTCAAAATTGTCAAAATTGTCAAAATTGTCAAAATTGTCAAAATTGTCAAAATTGTCAAAATTGTCAAAATTGTCAAAATTGTCAAAATTGTCAAAATTGTCAAAATTGTCAAAATGGTTAAAATTGTCAAAATTGTCAAAATTGTCAAAATTGTCAAAATTGTCAAAATTGTCAAAATTGTCAAAATTGTCAAAATTGTCAAAATTGTCAAAATTGTCAAAATTGTCAAAATTGTCAAAATTGTCAAAATTGTCAAAATTGTCAAAATTGTCAAAATTGTCAAAATTGTCAAAATTGTCAAAATTGTCAAAATTGTCAAAATTGTCAAAATTGTCAAAATTGTCAAAATTGTCAAAATTGTCAAAATTGTCAAAATTGTCAAAATTGTCAAAATTGTCAAAATTGTCAAAATTGTCAAAATTGTCAAAATTGTCAAAATTGTCAAAATTGTCAAAATTGTCAAAATTGTCAAAATTGTCAAAATTGTCAAAATTGTCAAAATTGTCAAAATTGTCAAAATTGTCAAAATTGTCAAAATTGTCAAAATTGTCAAAATTGTCAAAATTGTCAAAATTGTCAAAATTGTCAAAATTGTCAAAATTGTCAAAATTGTCAAAATTGTCAAAATTGTCAAAATTGTCAAAATTGTCAAAATTGTCAAAATTGTCAAAATTGTCAAAATTGTCAAAATTGTCAAAATTGTCAAAATTGTCAAAATTGTCAAAATTGTCAAAATTGTCAAAATTGTCAAAATTGTCAAAATTGTCAAAATTGTCAAAATTGTCAAAATTGTCAAAATTGTCAAAATTGTCAAAATTATCAAAATTGTCAAATTGTCAAAATTGTCAAAATTGTCAAAATTGTCAAAATTGTCAAAATTGTCAAAATTGTCAAAATTGTCAAAATTGTCAAAATTGTCAAAATTGTCAAAATTGTCAAAATTGTCAAAATTGTCAAAATTGTCAAAATTGTCAAAATTGTCAAAATTGTCAAAATTGTCAAAATTGTCAAAATTGTCAAAATTGTCAGAATTGTCAGAATTGTCAAAATTGTCAAAGTTGTCAAAATTGTCAAAATTGTCAAAATTGTCAAAATTGTCAAAATTGTCAAAATTGTCAAAATTGTCAAAATTGTCAAAATTGTCAAAATTGTCAAAATTGTCAAAATTGTCAAAATTGTCAAAACTGTCGAAATTGTCAAAATTGTCAAAATTGTCAAAATTGTCAAAATTGTCAAAATTGTCAAAATTGTCAAAATTGTCAAAATTGTCAAAATTGTCAAAATTGTCAAAATTGTCAAAATTGTCAAAATTGTCAAAATTGTCAAAATTGTCAAAATTGTCAAAATTGTCAAAATTGTCAAAATTGTCAAATTGTCAAAATTGTCAAAATTGTCAAAATTGTCAAAATTGTCAAAATTGTCAAAATTGTCAAAATTGTCAAAATTGTCAAAATTGTCAAAATTGTAAAAATTGTCAAAATTGTCAAAACTGTCAAAATTGTCAAAATTGTCAAAATTGTCAAAATTGTCAAAATTGTCAAAATTGTCAAAATTGTCAAAATTGTCAAAATTGTCAAAATTGTCAAAATTGTCAAATTGTCAAATTTGTCAAATTTGTCAAAATTGTCAAAATTGTCAAAATTGTCAAAATTGTCAAAATTGTCAAAATTGTCAAAATTGTCAAAATTGTCAAAATCGTCAAAATTTGTCAAAATTGTCAAAATTGTCAAAAATTGTCAAAATTGTCAAAACTGTATAAATTGTCTAAATTGTCAAACCCAAAATTGTTCCAAAATGTCTTCAAATTGTATCCAATTTTTTTTTATAGTTGTTTCAAATTTGTCTCAAAACTTGTAACCAAATCGTTCTCTTGAGGTGTTCCTAATAGTTTTCAAAGAGTCTCAAAATTGTCTCAAAACTGTTTCGTAACTTTTTTAATTTTTTTTTAAATGTCCTGAGGATTAGTAATTATTATCAAAATGACTGAAGTTCTTCTGAAAATTATTTTCAAAATTGGAAAATTTTTAAAATTTTAATTTTATGTGATTTTTATTTAAATTTTCTGCATTTGATGATTTATCGACTCCGTAACATTTCAACCTTTTAAAGGGGCTATTAATCTCCTCACACTATCCAGACAGACAGTGAGTTGGCCAGCAAGCCAGCAAATCAGCCAGACTCCGGTTCCAGTAGCTCTGGTTAAGCAAAGCTATAAATTCTAATATTAGCTGCTGCAGGGCAACACAAACCGGGGAAAAAAACAAATCATCAAAACAAAAATTTTAGCACATAAAGAACTAATCACTGCACCACAAAACTGGATCAATGTTAACGATTTGCCAAAAAAAAAATCTGGGAAATGAAATCGAAAAAGTTTCCTTCCCATTTTGTATACCAAATCGTATGTTTATTTTTTCACTGCATTCAGCAGACTGACTTTTGGGAATAAAAATGGGGAGAATTTGGCGATGAACTGAAGAAGACTCGGCTTTTTGAATGTGATAATTCCTGCATGCGAAAAGCATTCAGCACATCAGGCCGCGCGGAAAGATTTATGTTCTGTTAAAGCGTGCTTGATCTACCGCAAAAATAATATCAAAAACAAAAAACTAAAACACAACAATGTCTTAAAGGCAGAAAACCTCTAGAAGGCAGGGAGAAGAAAAGCGAAAACCAAAAAAAAAAAAACGGTTGGTGGTGATTGACCAGATTTAGAAGACTAGGCGCGAAAAGATGGGGTAATGCTGGGGCAGAAAAAAAGGACGAGATTCTTTTTCTGGTTTTCGACTAAAATGGGACGCCAAAGTGGCTGCGCGAATTTCGGGCGTCGCGTTTCGGTCGAATCACTCGAAACTTGGACTATCTTCTGCAGCCGAAATGGATAGATAGATATAGGCTAAACACAACATATATTTCGAGAACACTTGGCTGTGACTAAGCAGCAGTAGATATTTACATGAACCAAGCGCTGCCAAATCGCGACTTTTCAAGGTTAGCCACTTGAGCCGACAGAAAAAACCGCTAAATCGACCTGTTCGAAATCGGACAATGTATTTTCAATCTCGCGAAAGCGAATAGAGTCAAGGTTGGGAAAATCTTTCGATTTTCCCTCGAAAACAAAAATTGATAAAAACTAAAACTTACCATTCCTTCGCACAGCGAAACGGTGACCGAGGATTTCTCGTCGCCGACCACGTGGCCCTTGTAGAAGCAACCCTGCAGCCCGTCGTGATCCTGGTGGTCTTCCGGCCTGCGCAGGGTTTCGTTTGGCCACACGTGGGTCACCTGAAAAATAGTAACAAAACAATAATGATAACATCATGAAAAAAATAATCTAATAAACTCATAGATCGTGAGATCTTCCATATCAAATAAGCTCAAAATAAGCATTGCTATCAAAATTAAATCTAAGGATTCAAAAATCACAATTTGAAATTTAAAAAAATATTGTCTTACAGGAAAGAACTCGATTGAAAGTTTTTTAACTTGAACTCGAATTCATCTCGGAAAAAAAAAATCTTAATTCTGCAAACCGGTCACCTGATACAGTTGGAAGAAATACGTCTTAATGCTTCCAGTTAAATTTTCCAATTAACCGTTTGTAGCCTTTTTTTAGTAACAAATATTTGAAAAATTAATTATTACAACCCTTAAATTAATGCAACTCTCACATAATTTTTTTTAACAATTGTGAGTCGTTTAAACTTTTAAGAAAAAAAAAGTTTTCTTTAGATTTGTTTTGAATTTTTCGGTAAAATATAAGATTTGTTTTACTGATCTGAATCTTAGCTATTTTTAATCGTATTGCAGTCTCCAAAAAAGTTGTTGAATGAATTAAAACATCCAATAATTTCAAAAATTTAAAAACTTCTTCAAGTGATTTAAAAAAAAACAATTTTATTTCTAGAAATTCTGGAATTTTGTGTTTTCGTAGAATTTTCCTCTGAAACTTCAATAGCTTGACAAAATCTAAATCATTGATTTAAAGATGAATACTTGGCTGATTCATTGACAGTTTTTCTTCTAGAGCTCTGTTAGTTCATTCAAACCAGAGGTGAAAGACAAAATCTGATAAATGATTTTTATTCAGGATCCCATTTTTCCAAAATCCGTTCACAAAGGCGCGAAAAATTCTAATATCTAAAATCCTAATTTAAGTCAAATTCATAAAACAGATTATTCCACTCCAGTGTTCTTTTTTTATCAAATCAAAATGAATGGCTGTATGAACTTTTAATTTTTTTTAAGTTATCAATTTAAAATATTTATTATTTCTGAAATAAATTTTAATCAATCGTTTCTAGTTCAGGCTACCAAAGTAGGAGTTTATTTTTCAAAGGTTTGTTTTCATAGAAGCAGGCATAAATTTAAAACCAAATATGAATAGGAAATTTCTCAACACGAAATATTTACCAATTTATTTTGGATTCAAAATTTCTTATTTAAATAAGAATTTGAAGACGAAAATTAAACCATCTTTCATAAAAAAATTTCGATTAAGAATGCATGCTGTAAGAACTGTACGAATTGGACGTTATTTATTATTTTGAACACAGAGAACACGTAATATTTTAGAGTTCATCATATTACCTTCAAATAACCAATATGTCGGATATCTTCAAACAATAATTGTTAAACCATAAAATTTTAAAATTCAAATATTGCGGAAGAACTAATCAACTTATCGAAAATGAAAAAAAAGCTAATTAGGGCTGTCATTTCACAATTTATCAAATAACTCTTATCACCGCCCGAAAATCTCTGGATTAGAAAAAATTACAGATACATATTAAAACTTTTTTTCATTTACACTGCCGGCCACAAGTTTAGGATCACCCCTTCTAAACATGAAAATATTGATCGGCCATACCTCGGCCATCCAAAATTACTATTTCATGAGTAAGTGTAGGTTATAAGCTTTCAAAAAAGCCCAACCGATCTAAAATAACCTGTAAGACAACTAAGTTACGATCTTAAAAAAATATGCATGTTTTTTTAACGGACGGACTGTTTGGTGAAAATTATCAGAAAATGATCAAACTTTAGCCAAAGGTTTAATGAAGTTAGTCTTAAACTAAACATTTGAGTTGCACTCAAATTTAGAAATTTGGCCACCCCACCCTAAGATGATCGGATTTGATTTTTAAGTGCAGTTTTTGGAAAATGTCCTTATTTTAAGCTAAGTTTAGGTATTATATAAACTAAGCATATAATTTTTGTCAAAAACATACAAAAAAGGTTTTGCTCACGATCTTTCGAATGAGATCTAAAGAATTTCAATATGGCATAAGATGGCTGAGATATGACCAAGCAAAATTTTCATGTTTTTGAAGGGGTGATCCCAAACTTTTGGCCCGCAGTTTAATTATTTATCACTTTATATGAGCTTCATCGAAAGCAGAATAAATATTTTCCTCTTAACTATTGGGAATAACCATTAAGACTTCAGACAAAGAATCTAAAATTAAAAGAAATAAAACAGAATTAAATTTAAATTCCATGGAGATGAAGAAAGTTCATCAGTGAAATTCAAAACCAAAAATCGAAATAAATTAAAATCATACAATCAAATTACAAAAGTAATTCAAATACAAAATTGAGAATCAAAGTTACAATCAGAGGAAAGCCGGAATTGCAAAATTTATAATTCAAATCCAAATGTTTATTTCACTTTCATTCATATCTTTCAAACACAAAAAAAAATCGTGTTCATATAATGTGTTGAAATTTGCTAAATGTAATGTATAAATTTAAAATTTAACATTATTTATTTAAAAAAAAATATTTAAAAAAATTAGAAGCTTTGGCAAAAGTTCTTATAAATGTGACAAAAGTTACTTTCAAAAACAATAATTTGGAATGGAAATTTAATTTTCAAGACACAGAATCATAAATCTGGAGTAAGATGAGATTGAAAAAAGTTGAAAAATTCATGTTTAGAGAATCGCTCAATTCAACTATGATAGCGTTTTTTTAATAAAAATAATTTTAGAAAAATCATTTAGAGAATTATATGCTGATTTCAGGGTATGTCGTTAAGCATAGAATAATTTGAAATAGTATATCAGAATCAAAAGTGTGAAATTTGGGCTTAATCTGATGGACAAGTTTCTATAAGAATATCAAATGTTATATTCAAAATGAAATAAAAGTTCAATAGCGGAAGTTTTGCCGATTTATCCTATTTATTCAACAACAGTTTCCGTTTTATTTAAACAAAAAAGGGTATATAATGTACAATTCCACGCAAATTTCAATAATGATCGAAGAACTATCATTAATTTTGCACTACTCATACTCATAGTTATGCTTATGAAGTGATAATTTAATTCCCAAGTCCGAGAAAAATTACAATTTAAATGACTTCAAATGTTTTTCTTCACATTTTTCATTTTTTTTAAATTTCTGCAAATTTTGCTTAAAAAAACTGATAATTACTGTATTTTTTTTTTAATTTTGACAAATCTAAGAAAGTGAATCCCCCGTAAAAGCCGTTACATTTTTATTGAATGAGGATTCCTTGAGCATTATGTTCTAATAAGGAAAATACTTCCTTATTAGAACATAATGCTTAATTCGCTTGAAGATTCCTGGAATATTTTATATAACCAATAAATAGAAGGATGGGATGTATTATTAATTTTCCAATGAATAAATTCCAGATTCCTGGATATATTCGGACATCCCAGGCCCCAGGTTTTCAAAGTTAAGTGGAAAAATAAAGCAAATTAAGGTCCAAATTGGGCTCAATTTTTCTGTGCTCGTTTTATCCAAATAATGTTTTGGAAGCTTGAAAAGAAATTTTAACGCTGCTGACGTGTTTCGATGAAAAAAATAATTTTTTTGGTGATTTTAGTCACTTTCTTTCAGATTTTTTTTTCTAAGAATTATCATCGAATTCTGCCTAGATTTGTCCGGATTTTATGATAAAAATTCGAGATCAATTTGTACTAATTTGGGAATACTTTTTGTAAAGCTTAATCAGGTAGCTTGGTATATTAATAATTTAAATTCTGATTTTTATTTTCTAGTTTTAAGAACTTAATGATTCCCCCTCATAACATGGTCTTTTCGTAGAGAGAACAGCAAGGCTGGTTTGTTTATTGAAGCCCGCACGGGAGATGAAATGAAATCCGATTTAAACCGACTTTAAGCATGCATTTGTACGATCGGTTGGAATTGCGATTGCGTAGTATCGTTATTAACAACTTGAGCTATCATATTTAATAGGGATTTAAGTTTGCTGAGTTATAACACTTTAGATAGCCTTATGGAATTGCTGTTCGAAATTGTCCATATAATGGCATCTCGAAAATTTGTCACATTATAGAGGAGACCCTCTGCTATTTCTCCTATTCACGGAAAAAAATCTTCGAGGTGTCCAAGGATCGTGCTCGAAAAAAATGTAACACTTTTATTTGTTGATAACTTTTGAATTGATGGATGAAAATTGATGGAATTTTAAGCGATACTACCTTGTAAGGTAATGTTACTTATGCTTTATTTTGTGGTGGTTTTTGGATAGCGTCCTGTATGTATGTATGTTTTCCACCACCCAGCTAGCAAGGCACAGCCAGTAGCAGCGAGCAACTTTTGCATTGTAACTTGATCAAGATTCATCCGCTAAACTTTTCCAAATGTCTTTGAATGGACTATTACAAAGGATAAGAGATCTAAGCAGAGGAGCTTACAACTCTAGATAAGGGTAGGACTAGGTTTTCTCCATCGAAAGAACATAAATAATAAAAATATTTAATATTTGAATCAAGCCGTTACAAAGCAGAGCGCTCCGCTGGGTGGGGAGACGAGCCCGTCCTTTATTCACGATTCGGTGCAGATGAGGTAGCCCAATGCTCTCCTCAAAAATCGCTTCAATTGGATGCCCGGATGGATCCCACCAAAACCTCAAACAAGTTTTATTTAGTTCATTTGATCAAATACTTCAATTACCTGTTAGTGAACCTGAAAAGAATGAATTTATTAGATTTAAATTTTATTCAATGTGTGTTTTTTTTCTTTTATTTTTTTTTTATATTTAAGTATAGATATAACTCTCATTTATTACTTTTACCGATCGTGATAATCGATAACAGCACACACTCTCACACTCGCTTTAATGGTTTTTCAAATCAACCATGGTACGTGTACATCTAGATCTTTTTGTTTTTCCAATGTTTATATGATTTCGTGTCTTCATCGGAGGAAATTCCATCTGAAATTTCACTATAAGAATGCTTATAAATTTCCTCAGCTTTTCTTTTTAGTTTCTCTTTATCTACTATCAGATCATCCAAGTTCTCTTCAAATTTGGATCCTACTTTATTGAGCCCTGCTAATAAAGAGTTCCTCCATGGAAAACTTGGCCTGCCTCTTTTCTTTTTCCTTGTTTTTAAATTAAAGGAAATACTTAGTGAATGATCTCTCTCTCTCTTCTTCTAATGTGACCATAGTAGCATATTCTTCCTACACTAACTCTCCTATTTATAGTTTTCCCCTCTAACAGTCTTCTTACGTTGAACTTGAGACCGGCCGGTTTGACACAGTTCTTGAAAATATGATTAAAGGCAGAAACACAATACAGCGTCGGTCGTCGCGTCACGTCAGCGGTCAACGCTGTCGATAAGTACTAAAACGCGGACGCGACGCACCCGACGATTTTTGCATCACAATTCAGCGTCAAGAGACATCTAAGATATTTCTTGACGCTGAATTGTGATGCAAAAATCGTCGGGTGCGTCGCGTCCGCGTTTTAGTACTTATCGACAGCGTTGACCGCTGACGTGACGCGACGACCGACGCTGTATTGTGTTTCTGCCTTAAGAATAAATTTCTCGTAATCTGCCATTGAAAGTCTGCTCTTCTTGGTCAAAACTGCTACTTTTGTTCCATACAAAAGTGCTGGTGCTATAACAGAATTATACATTAATTTACCTAAATTCCACGATGGTTTAAATGCTTTACAGAAATTGATTTTAAATCTAGATACTTGCAGTGCGCTTCGACATCTGTCTCTATTCGTCATTTTTCTATTTAATGTTGAAGTAATGCAAACTCCAAGATATTTTATTTTGTCACAAATTTCAAACTCTTTACCATTCAGCAAAATATGATAAGAAGTTTGTAATTTTGCAGTTGGGTGTCTAATAAGAACTTGACTTTTATTTCTGTTTATAATAAGACCTACTTTAGAGAGTTCTCCTTCCAATTTGCCCAGAATGTCTTCTAACTCACCCTGGTTAGAAGTAATTATGAGTAAGTCATCTGCGAACGCCAATAATAGGGGAAGTTGAAGATGACCTAAACCAATTAATTTTAAACTCTTTACCTGATCCTGTACTTTAAATAAAACATCCTGCATAACATAATTGAAAAGCAGAGGTGACAATGGACATCCTTGTTTAATACCAATACCCCTTTTTACGCTGCTAGATAGCTGGTTCTCCCACAAAACTTGTGTCATCTCACTCTTAACACAAGAAAGAACTCTATCGATGAATCGAGATGGCACATCAAGATCTGATAGAACTTTCTGTAAACATTTCAAATCAATTGTATCGAAAGCTTTTTTAATGTCCAATGCCAAAACAAACAAATTTTCACCTTAATTCCAATTTTCTTCCATTACTCTCCTAGCAATAAAAATATGATCACAAGTAGACCTACTGTTTGTGAAAGCTGCTTGATGTAAACCTACATCGCCTGCATAAATTCTCAATTTACTATCTAACCATCTCGCATAAATTTTGTAGACTACGTTGCAATAAAGAAAGTGGTTTTTGGATAGCGTCCTGCGAATAAATTCATTGACATAAATTTTTGAGGAGGATCTTGAAATATCTAGGAACATTCCATTGAGAGACCCCAAAATAGATAGATGGAAATCAGAGGTGGATGCGAAAAATTGTTCTATAATTCCTAGAGAATCTAATAGTGAGCTAAAATTTTAATAAAAGTAAGAATGATTTATTCTATGAGGGTATGGGAAATCAGGGGTTTAATTAAGCACAATCGAGACTTTTCAATTGAAGAAAAGGTAAAATAAGTCAAAAGGTGAAAATTATCAAAAAAGTTTCCTCAATGATAATGTTATTCATTGAACGAAAGTTCCTCATAATCTTAAAACTAAGCTTCAGTGAATTTTCGCAGAAAAAATGGGGATTTTGAAGGTTAATTTTCCCCTTAAAAAACTGATGAAAAAAGGAAACGGAGATAAAAAAATCCTAATCTCCCCTACAGTTTTTCCTGGACGACTCTCTAAACTCACATGTGGATCTGGATACTATCCAAAACCAAATTTAGAAAAATCTAACGATTTTGCATTCTAACGCAACAATCGCCAAGCTTAACAAATTTATTACAAGCTATAACAGGAAAGTAGGAAAAATATTATGTCAAATAATATACTTCTAACTTTATGCATTGAGCAATACAATTAGAAATTTTAAAGCGTTCTCTGATACTCTTATGGTTATTTAAAGATTTTTTTGTTTTTATTCCTTAATGTTAAGTTATTAGCCATAAATCAGGTTAATGAAAAACCATTTCTATCAAAATTCTCTAAACTGAAACATTGTATAGCTGAATAACTAAGGTTTTTTTTTAAATTTTGTTGGTAGAAGTTTTTATTTAAAAAAAAACGTTTTATTTGTTCGCTCAACTTCATAAAGAACCACGATTTTTTCTGAGCAGAGTGAGTTTAATAGGGGAAGAGCCACATTTTTCTAATGGCAAACATTCAGAGATGCCATTTTTTTATGAAATCGTCAAAAAATACTGGAGGGTGACTCTAAATCCAAAAACGTATTGGAACTCAAAACTGGAATGCTGAAATAGTTCTTCGGTCCACTAGTAGACACCGTGTTTTTTTTTGTTCAACAATATTAGTTTACTGGAACTTGTTGTCTCTGTTGTCTCTCTTGTCTCTTTTGTCTCTCTTATTTCTCTTTTTTTTGTCACTCTTGTCTTTCTTGGCTCTTTTGTCTCTTTTGTCTCTCTTGTCTCTCTTATCTCTCTTGTCTCTCTAATCTCTCTTGTCTCTCTTGTCTCTCTTGTCTCTTTTGTCTCTCTTGTCTCTCTTGTCTCTCTTGTCTCTCTTGTCTGTCTTGTCTCTCTTGTCTCTCTTGTCTCTCTTGTCTCTCTTGTCTCTCTTGTCTCTCTTGTCTCTTTTGTCTCTCTTGTCTCTCTTGTCTCTCTTGTCTCTCTTGTCTCTCTTGTCTCTCTTGTCTCTCTTGTCTCTCTTGTCTCTCTTGTCTCTCTTGTCTCTTGTCTCTTGTCTCTTGTCTCTTGTCTCTTGTCTCTTGTCTCTTGTCTCTTGTCTCTTGTCTCTTGTCTCTTGTCTCTTGTCTCTTGTCTCTTGTCTCTTGTCTCTTGTCTATTTTCTTTTGTTCTCAATTCTCTTGTCTGATGTCTTCATTTGTTTCGAAAATCAGGTTCGATAATACACTTTTAAACGTACTGATGTGTGTCTGTTATGTTTTATCTCCTGCCATTGATTTCAAAGACTTCCGTCTTTGTTTATAGTTCTCATGATAACTTGTAATATTCTTTTTTTTTATACTAACCCTAAATGAAGAATAAAACAAGTGATTTTTTTTAATTAAATTTCATGCCAAATAATCGATTCCGTTGCGATTTTCAGGTGAACGGATCAAATGACCATAACCCAAAAATCCTATTTTTCAATGGTTTCCAAATTATAAACCGCAGTTTCTCACTTTCCACCTCAAACGCGATGATCGAACGCACCGCTAAACGGTTATTAGCGCCGATTAACGCAATGCGCCGCGCCGCAGCAACGGTGTTATCTCAAGTGCAGCAATTATTCAGCGCATCTGAAAATCCTCCTCCGGGCATCGGAAACATCGGAAGCAGCATGGACTTGGACATGGACCACTTGAAAAATTACGATTATTTCCCCCACGGGGCAACCATTTGACGACGGTTGGTTTTCTCAGCGTTCTGTTGTGGAATTGCTGCACATGCACGGTGCATGATGCACCAACTAGTAGTAACAACAACACATTTGTATCACATTTGTGGCTACACCACACCGTCGCTTGCAGATGCAGATCATTATTAAAGAGAGTTGATGGCGTTGCCACAAATAGCGCGCCGCATTTGAAACGGAAGGAGCAAAACTGCTGCCGCGGTTCGGTTATTAGCGCTACTAGCAGCAAGTAGCGGTCAGATAATCTAATTATCCCGTAAATTATTGGATCTCTTAAGGGGAGCCCCGATGGCAAAAGGCGGCACTTTAAGAAAATTGTTCCAACGCAGTCAGTGCCGGTCGATGCAATTGGCAGATTGCACCCAACTAATTGCAATAAATGAAGCGATTTTGAAGTGCTGTTTCGCGGCGTGCATCATATTAGAACTACCTTGTATGCAAATTGAGGCGCTAGAGAATTTTGTGATTTTTTTTAGAATTTAACTATTTGATTCCATTTTATTTCCTGTGAAAATTTTAATCTGTGCTTAATACTCACCTTAAGGTCTTTGTCCATGAAGCTGCTGTCGTGCCACAAGACGATGTGCATCTGCAGCCCGAACGCGTCAATCTTGTACTCCGGATTGGGGTCCCAGATTCGTGACGTTCGATGCCGGTACAGACCCGTTCGGTGGGATTTGGTAGGGTCTGAAAGATAAAACAAAAAAAAAATGAAACGAAAAACAACCGGGTAAGCATAAAATTGAGACAGTAAACTTTATTGACCACTTTAGGGCCCTCTGTCGAAAAAACAACCGGTAAGCTTTAAAAACTTTTAAGAGACAAATTTGTGGTTGCGTTAACGACCCTTTTGAGCATCAATGAGCAGAGGTCCCTGTCGAAAACGGTTTATTTGATGATCAATTTGATTGCAGCATCCCTCCGATCCAAAAGTGTTATAAGTTTTAAGACTTCATCCCAACGCCAAGTGTTTCCGCGTTCAATTTTTCGGGGAGTGGATGGAATTCAGAGCTTCAGAGCGACAACTAATTAGTAAGAATGATTACCATTTTATGACTGACGGCAACATCCACAACGTATCTGGTTTTGTTTATTGACAGCGGCGATACGATGCTGACTCATTCGACATAAACAAAAATTGAGCTTTTATGTTGCCACCCGCCAGGACCACCCTTCGAAGTTTTATTTTACACTTTAATCCCTCAAAAACATTACCTCCATTTTACGGCGCATCAAAACGACATGACAAATTGCGATGAATTCAATGATCCCCAATCTGAACCAAACCCAATCGAACACAAACAATAATAGTCGATAAAGCGGTGCAATCGAACTTTCAGTCGAAATGATCCTCACTATTTATGGATACAGATAATGCAAAATTAAATCGGACAGTAATGGTTCGTTCAATTGCTGCTTGCCATTTGGGCTAAATGGTTGTTCCAATTGCTGCAAAACCCACAATCTTCCTAATGGATTCGCACCATTTCGGGGTTTTCACACCGGTATTTACTTGTAGTCGATGTTTTTCTTATACTATCGGAGGCTACGGAGGTTCACTGTCAATCCAGTCCGAACTTTGATGGAAGACGGAAAAGTTAAAACTTACACAAAAAATAAATTCTTCTGATAGAAATTATCGAAGTTTTCAAAACTTCGTAACTTCGAACTGTCTAAGTTTTTAAACCTATAATCTTTCTCTATTTTTTTTTATTTAGATCAAACAAAACTTGAATGCATTGTAACTATTCACTGCATGGCGACCGTCAAATATTGATTTGAAGTTGAATCGAAACTATCAATATTCTGACACAAGCGTTTTTGAACGGCAAACAGTTTTGTGGAGGTTATCTCTTCTCTTAGTGGACCGTTTTCGTATCAAGGTAGTTTCCGTTAGTCTACGCAGAATGATCTGTAACTTTTATTTCAATAGGGCTTCATTTTTATGCTTCAGATATCACCAGCGAACTTAACACCACCTTTTTGATACATCTTTTGACGTCATATAATTGAAGTTGATGAAAATTAGACGTGTTTTGAGCTTTTCCGTTCACCGTTCATGACAAAATGACTCAATATGATCGGATTGATCGCGTCTCGTATGAATTTGGGAGTTTGTGTTTTCCTACATAAAGTGGTATTTCATGAAAGGTCTATGGAAGGGTTATTACCCTTAACAATTTTTTGCCCCTTATAATGTTCATAGCATCATACACATTCCGAAGGAATTGCATGAACAACTTGATGAAAAAATGAAAAGCCAAAGAGGTAGATTTTCCCTTTAACTTAAACAAATAATGAAAAATATACTTAATTCTCTGAGAATGCTGTTCAAATACCCGAAGAAGCGCCTTCGGAAGACCTCTGAGCGCAAAAATTATTTACATCAACGATGTCTTGGGAAAGCCAAATAACACCACTCACAATATTTGGCTATTTAATGCGCATATAATAAGAAACTTGCCATGAATTCATTCCCGCTATTCATGATTCAGGCATTATAAGATAACCATTTTAAAGAACAATCAAAGAAATTTAAAAAAGAACTTTGGGCAAGTCCTGTGACACAAATAATCTGTAAAAGTTAATTGTAGTTGTATTTTTGGCTTATCGGTGCGGTAAATTTGTTTAAAAAGTATCTTCATTATGGGAAAAAAACAAAAGCTATAAAAAAAATTTCAATAATCAAATACCGACATTACGCCCAAAGGTAGGCAGAGAAAAAGGTAAAACATTGCGCTTAACCTTAATCGACAGAGCCGTATAAACGCAGGGTCAAAAATAGTTATGGAATATCGAACGATATGTATGGGATTTGAAACAAAATTACGAGTTGTGGAAAATTGAAGAGTCTTATTGTTAAAATAAGTATACAGTCGCATTCTTTGAAATAACGTGTGTGGTAATTAGTAAGATTTATACTCAAATGCTTCAAAATATTCTGACTACGAGACAGTTTTTTCATGGAAATTTAGCAGTATTTCTTCAAAATATTCGCATTTCGGAAAGCATTTTTTCGAATGTAGTTGTAAAAATATGCTAAAAAAATGACTTGTTGCAACTTGTAATCAATGCTACTTTATTTTAGATCCTACAAAATTAAAAAAAAATCAGTTAGGTAGAAGGAGTTAAGAAAAAAAAGTATTTTTTTCTACTCAATAAAAAATCCTCGTAAAAATTATGTTTTCCATCCGCATAAGTGCTTAATGCATTGCAAATACTTTTAACATTTTTATATTTTTTTCAGAATTTTAAAATCAGCAGTTTTTCTAGAAAACTAATATTTTGAAAAAAATTCCATACATTTCTGTGGAATTTCAAAAATAAGCAAGCAACGGAGTAGTATACCTCAGGAATCTAGCTATCTTGATTACACCCTACCTTGGACCTATAGTAAGGTTGCCAGATTGGTCGGTTTTATCCGGGTTTGCCCGGATATTCAAAATACAATTTGAGAAAAGTCTGGCCCGACCCGGTTGCCTGGATTTTATTGGAAAAACCCGGTTTTTGCTTGGGTTTATTCTCATTGTCATTCTCAAATCCAACTTAAAAACGAATTTTGTTGTTTATTTATGCGCCCAAAACGAATTTTTTTGAGCAAGTTTCTTAAAAATGAACATAAAAGGTTTTTTGAAAGCCTTAAATACGATATGAAGTGTGCTAATAAACTTTAAAGAAAAATGAGTTTTTTCAAGTTTTTTTTCTTAATTTTCGATGAGTAATTCTTAATTTTAGACCAAATTTGCCCGGATAATGCACGGATTTTGGTCGAAAATTTTGAAATCAAGTGTCCGGATTTTGCCAGGTTTTTAAATAAAATAGCCCGGATTCTCCGGCCCGGATACGTGCTGAAAAAATTCTGGCAACCTTAACCTATAGCCTACTTAGGTCCCAATACACTCCAAGGCTAACATTGAACTTTCATTCTTCTTTCGTCCTATCAAACCGCTATTTGCCTTCTTAATTCTAATTCTAATTTAGTTTTATTAATAGTAATATTTAATTTAATAAAATTCTCAACACTTTTAAAAAGAGTGACTTAAAAAGAGACTTTTTTTTTCTTTTAAAACATACAGCTCGAAGAGCGGGAGGCATTTTGAGAAATCGTTGTGATTAAGAATAACTCACGTTATTTCCCAGTCCAAGCTTATGTTTAAAGGAAAACAGCGATCATCGCTGTGATGAATCAGGACTTTACTTGCCGTTTTTTTCCTAAAAAAAATCATTGAAAAACCCGGACAAATTGTTAAGACTTCAAAAAAGAACGCCTCGATCATGATACTCCATTTTGAGACCTGACATCAATAAAACTTTATTTCAATACAATAGAGTGTCCCATTATGTCTAAGCACGATTTAAATTGAACAATTTATACACAATTCAAAAGCAAATTTCATTTTTTTTTTCACTTTTATGTTCTCTATAGTTTACTGTAAAAGTGAATCAATAAAAAAAATTAGATTCCATTAAAGCTTAGCCCAGTGATCAAATTTTTCATCGAAGACTGCTCATTCCTTCAGCACAGATTGATTTGGGATATTTTTGGCCACTTTTTTCGAAGTTATCGATAGAATCTGCTGGCTTTACATATTTTTCTCAAAAACGATTTGGTAAGGGCCCAAAAATGTTATATCGGTCTCGTTTGAGAACAATTTGGCGGATTTATTTCGTTCGGTACGATCTGGACTTTTTTAGATTAATACCAAGCCATCGTGTCTTTTGAGTAGTGAACTGATGCCAAATATGGCCTAAACAGTACTGGGTGATGGGTAGGCTTGAGGATCATAGGCACTCTCGGACTTAAACAGCTGTATTCATCCTGTTAGTAGTCACCCGGAAGCGGTTTGTAATCAAACTTGCAATAGGCTTCTTCGTCGATGATAACGCAACCCTGATTTTCCCCACAGCATGTGTTCATATAATTTACGAGCTCTTGGTTTGACGGAAGTAGCTTAATTTTCACACTGCTTCGGATTCTTCTGCTTCTTATATGTCTTTAGACTCATTCTTACCTTGGAACTAAGGCAGTTTTCTTACTAGCGTTAGCACGCATAACTTTCCTGATTTCTGTCCACGGAGCTGCTTACCCCTCCATACTTCCGAATCGAATTTCAGACCGCTCCAATGCTCACTTCTTCCAATTTCACCAACTGACTCAGCGAAATGTTGAGGAAAGTACACCATTTGTGCACGATATGTTTGCTCTTTTCCGGAAAAATGCTTCTTATTTTCACGAAAATTATGAAAGGTAGAGCTCACGATTCACAGAGTTTTAAGTTTAATTGTAAACAACAATACCCAGCAGGAATCAGCTATTTAAACGTCATCCGGAATGAGCAGGGTTAGTTCGAACTCACTCCGTCAGTGTCTTCAAGGATTTCTGCTCCTGGACGCATCAGAGTGGTAAACGTGATGACATCAACCTTCAAATACTACCAGAACGTCGACCAAATTCCTATGTTTAAGAATATTTGCTTGCCACCTCAAGTTCCTTTTACGACATCGTTCGTTCACCGTAACTTGGCTTAATGACAGGACCCTTACCAGCCAGATTTTAAGCTCGGACTTCTCAGTTTTCCGTTGCGACCGAGACTTCCACAGGAGCATGAAAACTACTGGAGATGGTGTTCTGATTGTCATGAAGTCTTACCTATCAGGCGTGCCCATCGACGATGTAACATGGATTGATTTGGAAATGGTCTGGAATGGGTATCGATCTAGGCCATAGGTTGGCAAGCTGCGGCTCGCGAGCCGCATGCGGCTCTTTTGATGTAAAGCTGCGGCTCTTTAGTTAATTGCGCAAATTTTATATATCTAATATATAAAGATGAGTTGGACTATATATGTTTGTTTGTTTGTATGCACCTTATACAAATCGACACCGCTTAACCGATCAGCCTGAAATTTGGTACAGAGTTGTAGTTGGAACAGGGTAAGGTTTTAGTAATAGTTCTGAGACCCTCCCACCTAAGAAAAGAGACCCTCCCATACAACTTTCGTTTTATTCCCACAAATCAAAAGTCATGGCACCCATTTTGGCAAACCGATTATTTTTCCTTTGGCGGGGTTTTTTTCACCATCACTATAGGCCGGGCATTAGAAGCGACCATCCAGAGTTCACGTGTACTGAAAGCAATCAAAGCTTGCTGAGCATTTAAAATTTGAAAGGGGAAATTTTGGCGGGTGTTTTTATTCCTTCTTCTGTTCAAAGCACGTGGTACTGGTACGAGATATTCGGATGCAATATTGAGCCTACATTTTTGATAGAAAAATACAACTGTTAGAAATATTTGGAATAGAATTGTAGAACTTTTCAAAGTGTTCCGTACCACCCTAGGGGCGGCTTTGAGAGTCTTCAATCATATATAGTGAACAGTGAATTTACTTTTTTAGCTGAATAACTATTTGGACAGAGTTCTGAAAACTAATCAAACGATTTTCGTAAATTAAAGCTTTTTAGAACCAACTATTTTAATATTCCTGGAGTTTCCATAGAAAAAGAAAAGTTACCTTTTAAGATTTAGAGTTATAAGGCTGCGATTCAACGCATTGATAGCCATCTGGGAAATCAAACGGAGGATTCGAAAATTTATTCTGATCTGAGGGTTTTTAGTTTTATACAATTCAATTTCATTGGGCAATCTACAACATTTGAGTTATTATTCGTCATCAATGTGTTCAATTCCTCCATCCAATTCTAACCATCTTTACATTTATCACTGTTAGTGTTCACAATAATAATTAATGGGATAAAGCTGGAACAAAAATCAATTTCCCCTTTTGCCCCCCCCCCCCTCTCGAAATCTCCAAAAAAAAACGAAGGGGATAATAAATAAAATTTGAAGTATTTTAAGTAAATTTCGAAATATAAAAATCAAATATCCTAAAGATTACAACACCAAAAAATAATGGAAAGACTGGAATTATTTCACCTTTTAAACTCTTGATTCATAGGTTTTGTGCAATGATATAGTATAAAATTTTGTTGCATACAAGGTTCCGTGCAATTTATTATTAATTTGTGTTTAGCATTATGTTTTATTATATTTGCTGCGGCCTAATTGTGGTCAAAAAAAGAAAAATTTAAATAGAACTCAAATAAAACCTTTATCATAACATTATAAAATGGGTGATATTGGTTTAGAGATGATTTGTTTTCGATTACTTCAAAAACTATAAGAAGAAATTTCAAAATTCAAAAAACCTTATCATAAAACAATGTGAAATAAAACAGCGAAAAAAACACACATTCATTTGGAAACATGCAAAAAGAGCCTTCAACAAGATTCGGAAGTTCTTTTTATAGAAGTTTCTTAGTAAATTAAACGTAAATATACCACTTAACGGGGAGATCATCCATGTTGAAAAATGGGATTTTCATTAGATGGGGGATGGGAAAGATAAAAAACAGTTTTCTCATTCGAAAATAAAAAATATATTGCCATATCTATTCAAGTGTCATAAAAAATGGTGGATAAATAATGTTTTTCGTGATAGAACTAATAAGCATACAAGGGAAATTATTTAAAAATTTTATTAAAGAAAACCTCATAACTATAAGTTTTTCAATAATATAAAAACGATAAACACAGTTAATAATCCCTATCAAAATTTAAAAAAAAAAAACTAACAACTTACAATAATGAATATGAAGCTTTCAAAATTTCAAAAAGTCAAACGACTCATTTTGATTTATATTTTTGTGAACCCGAGCAAGGCCGGGTAAAATCAGCTAGTGTATTTATAAAATCGTGCTAAAGTGATGAGTCTTGTGACCTGGCACACGGGTTTTCATAGGTCCAGAAGAGAATTTTGAATCTCATCCAATCCCAAAAGACCAAATGGTAAAATATCATTTTTAAAGCCTTATTTTACAGTTTTTTGCTTTTTACTGTATTTGAAGCATCAGCATAGATATCATGAATTAGATAACTATTACCGTAAATGCAAAGAAAAACTGTTATTTTAAAACATGTATATTTTTGAATCAATCGAACACAAACACAGGAAAATCAAATCACTTACAAAAAAGTAGTTCTTAGACAGCATCTGTTTTGTTATAAAACGACGCAACCCTCATGAAATTTTATATTTTAAGCACACGCAATATCTTTTTCACCCTCTACGAAAATTTATCAGTTGAAATTTCCAAAATCTTATTAGAATCAATAAACCATTTCGATTCAACCATCTATGTTGTATGTTGGTTATCCACCATGGGTGCACGGATTCACCGCAGTTTCTGCCTAAGTATGTGCTTACATGCATTTTTTAGATTATAAAGTTCGCCAAATCTCCAATGCAACGCGTACATCATACCCGGACTCCAAGGCTTTGTATGAACTGTCATGGATGAATGTATTGTGTTGATGTAGGTTTATTTTGGAAGAACGAGTCAATCAGGTGGGCTAGTTTACTTACAGGTATTCCGGCATCCGTGTATACCTGGCCAGCTGGCAACTGATTGAACATTCTAATTATATACCTAGTCAATTATATGAGGAAACACATCTTACCTGTCGGCAACTTAAGGGATTCGAACCCAAAAGTTTTCTTGCCGATACCGGGAATCGAACCCAGTACGCCTGGCATACCAACACCAGACTCGCGCCAGCCTATCCACTAGACCACATCTGCGCTATTGAAGTCATCCAACCTTCAGAGACCTACAATGGTTGGCAATCCACTCCGCTTGCAGTAGTCTCTTCAGATTATCCCCAGATGCATTCCCTCTGAAATATTTATTTTATATAGTTATTAATAATGAATGAAACACATCTTATCTGTCGGCAACTTAAGGGATTCGAACCCAAAAGTTTTCTTGCCGATACCGGGAATCGAACCCAGCACGCCTGGGTTACCAGACTCACACCAGCCTATCCGCTAGACCACCTCAGCGCTACAACCATTTCGATTCAACCATCTAATGAAAAAATATAAAATTTTCAAAAGTGAAAGTAAAATATCACAATTTTGCTATTCAAGTCTGATTCTTGCAAATCCAAATTCAAAATTTTAGTTCGAAATTCGAATATCTAAAAAAAAACTGCGATTTAAAAAAAACTAATCAATCAAAACACCGATAAAATATGAAATTCGCTGCAGATATTTTCACGTGAAGATAATATGTTTAATTTTTTTTTCATAAAACAGCTGAAAATTTGAAATTACGTTACGTTTCAACATTATAAGTTAGCGATCTCTTGAAATTTGAATGCCTAAATTGAATAGTCATCTTGATATTTTTATGTTGATAGTAAAAGTCATTTTCCATCTGAATCAGAACTTGAATTTTTAATATCAGTCCTTTTCAATACGTTTCCTTAATCTTCATTCAAAATCAATAATAATGAACCAAGATGTAAAATATGTTTCAGAGCCCTCAACTCTTTCATTAAAATTTAGTTGTTTTTGGTTTCAATCAATGTTTCAGTTTTTTCTCATCTGATATGTGAATCTGAATTTAAATATAATAAAAATTTTGTTGTTTTGGGTTTCACTCTTCTTTTAATTTTTTTTTTCATCCGACTTGTGATTCTGAATTCAAATATAAGTTTCGAATGAAGATCGGGCTCCGAGTTTTCAGTTCTGGATCGCCAATTTAAAGCTTGGCTTTTCCTGAATTTCACATAAGAATACAGTTCAAGAATTTCGAATCTTAAAACGAAACAAACACTCAGGACGGTTTCTAATATTCTTTTTTTTTCCAAATTCTGAAAATAATTGTTTTAATTTTGAAAATGTATATGCATTTTCAAATTTATGGATAAAATTTTGTATGAAATGCAAAACAATACTTTAACCAGGATTTCAAAACATTATCTATCTATCAAAAGTTTTCAATGATTTTTCGAATTTCAATTCAAAAATTTTAAACTAGATTCAGAATCCAAAATATGAAAACAGAAATTCTATTATGATTTGGACAGTTTGGAACCAGCATTCTGGAATGAATTTAATCTCACTTCAAATTTGATATAAAGAACTGGGGCGGGATTATGGAACTCGAACCAATCGAGTTTCGTTCGATTCGACCGACTTTGGCATTACCGATCTTGGACGAGCTCGATTCGAATGGAACGTTTCGAGATGGTCTACTACCCGGTGTACTCGAAATCTAGTATGATAAATTTAGAACTCGAACGAGATACGTAATACCGATTCTAATTCGATTCGAGTTAAAACTCGATACGAGTATCTCGAATCGAATAGGATTCATAATTTCACCCCTGAGTTTCAATCGTCAAGTGAGAAAATTTTAAAAAAGCTGTCGCAGAATTCTGAACCTGAGATTAGTTTTGAGATTTTGGCATCATTTCTAAGCCAAGTTTTTAATCATGAAAAACCTTACTCAATCACATAGTACTTTGAAATATACAAGGTAGGCTATTCCGCTCTTTTTCAACGTATTGGTAAGAGGCCCCAAAAAAATAGTTATGGAAAAAACGGGCAAATGTATGGAATTTTTCAGAAAATCTATTTTTTCTTAAAATTGACAATCATTAAAATTATGACAAAAATATGCATTGATGCATTTTAATGCAACGAACAATATTTGGCTTTTCAAAATCGCTAAAAGTAATATGCAATGGGCTTTTGGTCGATTTAAAACTAAAATTTGGTGATTATTTTGCCTTGTGTGGTCTTTTTCTTGTGCAGTATGAACCGAAATTCAAACAAATTGATTCTTTATCACAGAAATATGAAGTATTTTACATCTTTATCGAATTTTGAACAGAGAAAGAAAAAAAATTTAATCGTTTACTCTCAAAAAAGAGGGACGGTGATGAAAATTTCTTTTGATTGCTCATTATTTATGGTTCAGATCCGAAAATCCAAATCAAAAAATAGTTTCCGATGAGCCTGAAGAATCAATCTTTCATCTGAGGCCCTTTTAAAGGGAATCGAATGGCTATCGACGGAGAAAGTAATAATTTTGATTGCCATTCTATATAAAATTGCCAAATTTTCATAACTATTTTTGTTGGTATGCAAGCATGCTGTGTACATACACGGAGCTTTCAAGTGAGGTTAAGCGCAATGGCCTACCTGTTATTTTCCATGTACTATGACTCAATCATTGAAATTTGATTGAGAATTTAAAATTGAGTGTAGAGATAAAAACCTCGCTTGCTTTTCCTGGACCCACATGGAGGAGGGTTTAAACCCCAAAAACGCCCCCAGTCCTACGGCCTCATTAGCATTCCAGTTTGCCGTTTTACCCGGAGCTTGCCCAGACTTTGAAAGAAAAATTTTGAAGATGCCAGGTCCGGTCCGGTTTTCCAGGATTATTCACAATTTATACGATATTCCAAATTTTCAACTTGTTAAAGGCATGCATTTTTTTTGAAATTGTCAAACAAGATTGTAACGCCACTGATGTACTCGCTGAAACCCGATACCCGAATTTGCCCGAACATTTTTTTTTTATTTTGGATGAGAAGTTATTCATTGTTGATTAATTTTTATTAATTTTTGTTTTGAAATTTAAAAATATCTTTGAATTGATTTTGCGAGTTTAAATGTGCTGTTGTCAGGAGCATAATTATTGAAGATTAAAATTGACTCGATATTTGCCAACGTATTAAATTTGATATACAATCAAACCATGTGGGAAGAGTTGACGAGCCAGAAGAAAATCCATGTACTTGATGCTAATCAGAAACAGATTGAAAGAAAAATCCAAGGGTTGGAAAAAAAATCTAATGGGTTTAAAGTTATTTTCGTAAAACTAATGTTCATTGATCATTCATATATTTTGTTTTTTTTTTAATTTAAAACAAAAACAATAAATCTTTAAAGTGGCTTTTTCAAACTCAGAAATTTGGAAAATTTGAGGTTTTTGGCTCTTCCGACTCAAAAGGTTGCCGACCACTGATCTAGGCGAACGAAAGCTCTACATTGGTTTTGTTTTCTAACCCCCCGATCGTTTTAAAATGCGACTTTTGCTGAATCCTTTCCTCGAAGCCTTCCTGAAGTATGTTCATTCACTAATCCTAAAGACGACATCTTTATCATCGGTGATTCCAATCTGCCCGGTTTAAAGTGGTGCTCCTCCCAAGGCTATACGTTGCCCTTTAATATTATCCTCGACGCTCTAAACACGGCGACTCTACGGAAAATAACAACATTGCTAATGGAAATGGCCGTACGCTTGATATCTGTTTTGTTAACGACGGGTTGCTTTTGCCAATTTACGAAATTGTCGCCGTCTTTCTTTTTCTACCTGCATCATTCTTCAACGACTTTAAGAACGCCGATTTGTCTGCGATTTTTCAAACTCTGGACGCCATCGGCTAGGAATCTCAAGGAAAAGATGTTGGTGTGATTCTTGACAATTGGCTGGATTTCAAGATTCAAATCAATTACATCGTCGATAAAGCTTCTAGAAGCCATAGCCTACTATTACGCATGACGAAATACTCTAAAGACATCTTCTGTTTGAAGTGTTTCTATAGTAGTTTGGTTCGTTCGATCCTCGAATACCTCTGGTTTCGGTGCCCTGATTATCAAAACGGCTCCAACGTACGATCACTAATTTTGAGAAACCGTTATTTCCAGCTCTATTTCCCTCTTCTGCTGAATAATTATGGAGCTAACCCAGCATTATAGGCGTTATCAAGACATTCAATTGCTGCTCCGAACATTTTGATTTGACGTTTCGAGGAATTTACTCCGGAAGAAAAATTCTTAAAGTTTTAAGTTTAGTGTAGACCTTTGTATTCGTAGTTTCTTTAGTCGTCTTTAGTTTTAATTTTTTCATTATGATCGATATGCTATCTGTTGATGTACAATAATAATAAATAATAATCAACTTAGGTACAAGGGCATAATTTAGAAGCTATATTGAGAATTCCTAACATTTTTGGTAAGCTAAAGGAATAAGCTCCGAGAAAACAAAACAGCTCTAGCTATTGCCTACTGAGGAAAATAATTGAAACAATCATAACAGATGTTCAAATGTTTGTTTAGATTAATGAAATCTAAATTTTTATTTTAAAATATCAAACTTTTAATTGAAATTTTAGATCTACAAGGAACCAGTCCAGTATCAACACAGGAACAGTATAGGTTCAAAACATAAAAAAATTAGATCTTTCATCTTTGTATATCTATCAATAACCGCAAAACCAAGGTTTAAAATTCTCATTGAAGATAAGACCATCCACTAAAAATGAAATTTACTAAATACTCCAAATTGCATGATTGCTTTTCAAGAAATACCTCGCTCGGCATCAGCAGTGATGTTGTAACGTGGTTACATTTCTGTATATATAAATTACTATTAGAATCGAAAATAAGACAATTCTGTATATATTATTAGATAAGTTCACGTTAATTATTTATTGTTATTGTTTATCAATATTGTGCCGTTCTAATGCAACGATCAGTCGACATGCCTTCCGTCATTTTGCTAATGCCATACCACCTGTTGTACAAGATTCCATACAAGCTTTTATTCTGCTTTCGCATACAACATCCGCTTTCATGACTCAAGTGATCGAGTGTCACCTCTCGAGATTCTTCTCAGTGATCCGAATAGGTTCGGTAATGAAAGGGGGAGATGGCTTGTTGTGGAAGACACAAGGAGATTCCCAATGTCATGCCGAGAGCATAGCTGGAGTACACGAACTCAGGTTCGAAAGTTCGTTGACCGGATTCGTAGGTCATCGGATTTCCCCTCCAAAGGTCAAAGGATTTTCCTACTTGCGACCTAACTGAGGATTCACGGAACGAAGCTCGATCACTTTGATCCAGACCGTGGTTTAGGCAGTAGCGAGGATTAACTCCATATTTGTTTTGTTTCGCGAATTGTCTAGTTAAAGTAAAAGTCCACGTGAAGTATCTTGAGAGTTAGGTGTTAATTGTTCTGTTCCTTTTTCCATTGTAGCTAGGCCAAAAAGCTAGGAAATAGTGTTGTGCGTGTTAATTCCGTTGTGCGTAAACAATTGTTAAAAAGGTAAAAATTCTGATGAATTCTGTGTGTGAACTGTGTGTGTTAATTATTGTCGAAAACCATCCGACATTTCATTATGTAGGGAGCCTGCACCACAACCGTTCTAGCGATTGTTAACCCCACCGGAACTTTGCTACACCAGCCACGGGAGGCTTCAAAGTTTGCCCGACGAGGCCACGTTGGAAGCGAAACCGTCCGTCACCACACGGTTTTCGTCTGCCAGTACGCCAAACATCCGGCTAATTTACATTCGCCACCTGATTCACAGAATCATCAACTGATCATTTCCATCATGTAAGGTCCCACAACTCCAGCAACAACAACAACAACAACAACAGTAAGCTACTTCGACAACGAGCCAGACAGCTCTGCTTTATCGGCATCGAGCCAAGAAACGGTACCGTGAGTATGATGAACCCGAAAACATATATGCGCATATAAATATTCTGGCCCCATGATACTTTAAACCACACACAGTTTTGGAAACTTAGTCAATTTATAGTTTCCCATTTTTGAGAAGGCTTCGCCAATAAAAGCTAATTCTCACCATCGATTAGAAAAACCGCACAACTTAGGGAAAGCAAACAAAAGGAACAAACAGAAACAAACATGTAATCTTAAATTAGAAATCAACAATAAAATCTACAAATACATTTATATAGACAAACCTAATAAAACGATGTAGTCTATAAATAAAAGTAAGCAGGCTGTAAATAGTTTCCATCTAAATAAATGTTATTTATTTGTTCCGTAATCTAATATGATGTTGTTGTAATTTGAATCAGCTTTCCCCTGAACAGTTGCGTCTGATTTGAAAGGTATTTCACGTGTTTTGTCCGCTTAGTTTCTAGAGTTTCCTTGTTGTTTTTGATATTTTCTTTATTTTACTCCGGGTTGAACTGCTCTGGAAAACAGTTCCCTCGCTTACGCCTCTATCACGGGAAGGAAAAACTTGTTAGAGTGAGTTCCACCCATGACGAGATGCGCAAGAGAGTGCTTTTCGAGCGGATAGAACTACGGTTTGCGTCCCAGCTATCCTTTTGGCACGACGGTGCAACTGCTGGCCCTTTTTCCTGGCATCCCCATTCCCCTAATCATTCCGTGTCCTTTTTCGGATCTATTTGGACGACCCGCCCTGAGGTTGGGAGTCTAGCCGGGCAATCAACCTCGACGAGTGGTCCTCATATGAGGTGGCGCATAAATCACTCGTTTGATGAAAGCGGAAGTTGTATGGGAGAGGCTGAAACCTCACGCGCGAAATCGCACGTGTTACAATGTCAGTTGAATTTATTGTTTTTCAATGCCGAATGACATGCCTCAATTCAATACCTTATAACTATTTTGCCTAATATTATATTATGCAAAGTTACGGTCTTGGTCAAGGTTGTTCGGTGAAAATACTTTAAGGAATTAATAAAGTGACACCAAATCCTTTAGGAGGCTCGGTTCCACAGAAGAAATTAAGGAAAAAAGAAAAATTTTAATATTATTTTCTAGTTTTCTCAGAAGGTTTTTTATAATGTGAAACGCTTTACTGTTGTTGAACTGCTAAACTTTTTTTTTCTTTCAATTTTAATACTTTTGTAGTTGTGATATTCTTTTTTCTAGATTTTTGGCGTTCCGTGCAAGTATTGAAATATAGGATATAAAGTCAACAACAGAAACCAGAATCCAGATCCGCGAATTTTGCTTTTCAATCGGAAGAGTTTCATTTTTCACTCTGGCGCTTACCAGCTTATTTCACGATGCACTTAAGTCATGGGTGGGTTTAGATGGGCTGCAGCTTAACCTTCTGAGGACCCGGATTTCCTTAGGAATTTTTGTAATTTTTTTTCTCCAGTGATGATATTCTTGATTACATTTTTTTCTTGTTTCTTATTATTTATGTTTTATTTTGTCATTTTTATATTTTGGTATTTTAACATTTTGTCATTTTTGTCATTTTTGTCATTTTTGTCATTTTTGTCATTTTTGTCATTTTTGTCATTTTTGTCATTTTTGTCATTTTTGTCATTTTTGTCATTTTTGTCATTTTTGTCATTTTTGACATTTTTGTCATTTTTGTCTTTTCTGTCATTTTTGTCATTTTTGTCATTTTTGTCATTTTTGTCATTTTTGTCATTTTTTTCACTTTTGTCATCTTTGTCATTTTTGTCATTTTTGTCATTTTTGTCATTTTTGTCATTTTTGTCATTTTTGTCATTTTTGTCATTTTTGTCATTTTTGTCATTTTTGTCATTTTTGTCATTTTTGTCATTTTTGTCATTTTTGTCATTTTTGTCATTTTTGTCATTTTTGTCATTTTTGTCATTTTTGTCATTTTTGTCATTTTTGTCATTTTTGTCATTTTTGTCATTTTTGTCATTTTTGTCATTTTTGTCATTTTTGTCATTTTTGTCATTTTTGTCATTTTTGTCATTTTTGTCATTTTTGTCATTTTTGTCATTTTTGTCATTTTTGTCATTTTTGTCATTTTTGTCATTTTTGTCATTTTTGTCATTTTTGTCATTTTTGTCATTTTTGTCATTTTTGTCATTTTTGTCATTTTTGTCATTTTTGTCATTTTTGTCATTTTTGTCATTTTTGTCATTTTTGTCATTTTTGTCATTTTTGTCATTTTTGTCATTTTTGTCATTTTTGTCATTTTTGTCATTTTTGTCATTTTTGTCATTTTTGTCATTTTTGTCATTTTTTTCATTTTTGTCATTTTTGTCATTTTTGTCATTTTTGTCATTTTTGTCATTTTTGTCATTTTTGTCATTTTTGTCATTTTTGTCATTTTTGTCATTTTTGTCATTTTTGTCATTTTTGTCATTTTTGTCATTTTTGTCATTTTTGTCATTTTTGTCATTTTTGTCATTTTTGTCATTTTTGTCATTTTTGTCATTTTTGTCATTTTTGTCATTTTTGTCATTTTTGTCATTTTTGTCATTTTTGTCATTTTTGTCATTTTTGTCATTTTTGTCATTTTTGTCATTTTTGTCATTTTTGTCATTTTTGTCATTATCAATTTTGTTTAGTGTTGAGTTTGTCTTGAAAAGCTTTATTTTATAAAGTGGAAATTAAGAAAATTCCTTCCACAGAATTCTTCCAAGGGTTAGCTCCAGTTTGATAAATGGTTCTGGCACTTGTCTCACTTGGGTTGATGACGTTTCGAAATGTTCCTCGATCGCCTCAATTGACAGGACTCCGTCGATCGATTGGTGTACCCTTCCTGGGATGTGAGTGTGGATTTCAACAAAACGCCTTTTCACGACCAATCATCGATTGAAACACAGCGGCAAATTTCAATTTGGAAGGACTTCAAATCACTGCTCTGGTTTGTTTACCTTATAACTTAGTGGTGATTTGCCTTTCTCAACTACGGTTTCTTAAAACTCGTGAAAAAAAAAACAGCAAAATTGATTGGACGCGGCAAGCCGCCCGCCATACATCATCGAGGTTGTCATCGAGGGGCGCACACATGTTGTGAAGTCGAGATAAGTTGCTTTTTTCTCTCAAATCCTGCCTGTAATCCACCCCAGCCAGACACTTTCGAGCAGTTCTGTGCGAAGTTAATCCAGTGTGTGTTTATAATCGGACGACGCGTCCATGAGATGGGGCCAATCCGCGCACGAGAAAGGGGGGATTATGAACCGCAGAAATCGTAATAATGACTGCATAAATTTTGTGTTCCCACGCAATTTTTCGGGTCGCATGGCTTTTCCTACACTGCAAAAACCTTGGGGAGCAACACACTCACTCAAAAGTTCGCGATTTTCAACAACTCAGCGCCGGGAATGGGCCATTTTGGGTGAATTAATGGATTGTCCGGATCGGATGGAAGGAAGCTGGTAGACTTTTTGCCCAGAGCAGAGGTCTTGCGGAAATGGAAAATGCGGATCCAGAGGAGAGAGACATCATGTGTATGATTAAACAGCAAGAATTCCACCAGCCGTTTCGTTTTAGTTTTTTTTATTCCTTCGATGACGACGCGTCGCCGCATGATTCACATTTCACCATATCCAGACGATGTGAGATCTGGTGTGAAAGTGAGTTGCATTTTAATTGGTTTTGCTGCATGCTGATGAGCCCCTCGGAAGAAGACTGGAACCAATGGAACAGTTGAAATGCATTTCCGATTGGCGTTACGACGGGAAACCCAAAACGAGATCCAGACTGCTAGCTGGCACGTTTAAGTCGTCTCACGTGCGTAATTGCGGTCAGGCACCAGGTAAGAATGATTTCCATTACTTCACGGTGCATTTTGGTGTAAATTTGAGATGCATACGATTCGCATCAACTGTTGCCAAGAAAATAGTACAGCTTTAAACGATTCAGACAATTTTGGCAAAGTTGACATTTTTGACAATGTTGCCAATTTTAATAATTTTTAACAAATTAACATTCTGAAAATTATTTCATAATTTACATTTTTGACAATTTTGACAATTTTGATAATTTTGACAATTTCGACAATTTAGACAATTTTGACAATTTTGACAATTTTGACAATTTGACAATTTTGATAATTCGATCCTTACAAAAGTTCTTTCCACATTTTGTGAATTTTCACAATGGAAATATACGTATATTTATATACTTAATGTTTTTTCTACCTATTAAATTATTTTTTTTCCTTTAATCTTTATTTTCATTATTGGTATATTTAGATAATTTTTCATAAAACATCTTCAACTCAAAAAAACTGAAGCTTTTAGAAATGAAAAAAATTGCTGTTGTTTTATTCCTATTAAAATTACTTTGAAAAAATGTGGAGCATACTTTTATCTAAAAAAAAGGTTTTGTTACGAACATAACAATTTCAGAGGTTTTTTTTCGAGCATATCTCCAAAATCTATGGCATTTTGTTCTTTGTAAAGAAAAAAAAAGACATTTTTTTATGTTTTCCAGAAGTATTTTAAAAATATGAAAGAAAATACAAAAATTAAACCCTTTAGTTCTATCTCAAATTAAGCTCAGAATTGCCGAAAAACGCTTCTAAAGGCCAGAAAACGCATTTTGAAGTTGGGATCCCAAATTAAGCTCGGATTCGCCGGAAAACGCATTTAAATGCCAGAAATTCCGGTTTTTTTTAAATTCAGTGAAAATTCAAGCCAATGCACACACGGTAAAAAAAATTAACCAACTGCCAGAAATTTAATGTCTGCTCTCGCTCTCCTCTAAGAACTAAATCTGTGGGAAAATTTCTTAAGTAAGCATGTCAGGAAAATCGATTGGAGATGGTTTCAGAAGAGAATTTTTTTAATACACATAAAAAAAGTTTAAACTTATGTTTTTTTTGTCATAATCTAGGGCTGTTTTGTGTATGTTTTTGGGAAAAAATTTAAAAAAAAAACTGTTAGAACCGAAAATTTTCTATAAAAGGTACATATTTATAATGAAGAATTCCGAAGAATTTTGGACTCTTGGAAAAAAAAATTATGAGGAAAAAACAAATGAAAAAATTTAAACTTTGCTCATGTTGTCTATATTTTCAAATATTTTAAAAAAAGGCCTGAGCTGTAAAAGATAAGTGGTGCTTTTTAAAGATTTAAAACAATTGTTACTTTCTACAAAGATAACCGAATTTATAAATTTTTTATCTTGTATGTTGAATGTATTTGTGCCTTTTTTTAACATATCTGACTGTTTCAGCAAGTGGAAACTGTTAAAAAAAGGTTTTGGGCATACCAAAATTTATGTTTCAAAAAATAATATTTGGTACTTTAAGTTTTTTATGCAACACAAATGCAACGTGACGTATAATAATTTATTGTTAATTAGTAGAAAAAACTTCAAAACTGGAAAACCTAAAAACACTTAATCAAGAGAAAAGATTTGCCTAATTAAGTTTGATAATGCATTATTTTCGTGAGAGTTCTCAAAAAGCTTGTATGTAAACAACATGTGATTGACTTTGTATTTTGCATCTACACCGATAGGGATGTGTAAAATTGCAACTTTTGCGAATTTCAAAATTCTTCCACTCTAGTCTGAAAAGTAAAGAAAATGTTAATCAAGGAAACAATATGACAAACACGTTTGATCACATTTTTTTACCTTTTCCATGATTGATTTGATTAGCAAGGGTTCAGCTTTGAAAAACGATCTATGTTTTTCAACGTTTTCAAATCTTTGGAAATGAAGAATTTTTCTGTTGCCCATCCCGATTTAAAAATTCAAAAAAGTAGAAATTAAATGCAGATAACGACAATTTTTTGTATTATCTTTATTAGTAGACATCATTTTCTGAGTGATTCTATGAAAAAAAATCTTCAACTTTTAAAGACAGAAAAAAATACTGAAACATAATTCATTTGAAAGTTTGACTTTGAGCAGTTCTCTGAAATCTATGACATTTTGTCTGTTTCAGAGAATAAAAAAAAAAATACTTTGAAATTTTTTTATAAAACAGATTGAAAAATTACAACAATTTATTATTGAAAGCCAACACTTTTTTTAATTTAATAGAAAAGAATTTTGTATCTACTAGTCAAAAGTTAAGGTTGATATTTTTCAAGATAGCGCTGCTGAAAACAATCTGGTAAATAATATTTATTGTAGATTTAAATTCCAAACTTTTACGGTATTAGTTCGAAAGCCAGACCTTACATAGGCAATATATAGAGTTTTTATTGTGTATGGGTCTTGAAAATTGAAGCAAAAGCGCTTAATAAAGCCCAGCATGTTATTTGCCCTATGCATGATAGTATTGTAATGGTCTGTGAAAGTAAGTTTGGAGTCTAAGATAATTCATAAATCCCTGACTCGTTCACATTTTTCTACATTCTGGTCTCCTAATGTAATTGTGATGTTTGGTGTTGTTCTTTTTCTGCTAAATGATATTAAGTTGCATTTTTTTACATTGAGCTTCAGAAGGCTTTTTTACCACCACAGGTAGAAAATGTGAATTTCATTCTGGAATATGCTGATGTCTTCTTCATTTCTTATTTACAAATAGAGCTTCATGTCTTCAGCATAAATGAGCATTTTGAGATTTTTTAGAATAACGGAAATGTCGTTTAAATAAAGTATTAAAAGTAGGGGTCCTAAATGAGATCCTTGCGGAAATCCAGAAGGGACTAGAATAAGGAGCGATTTCTTTCCATTGAAATTTATTATTTGTTGGCGATTCGTCAGGTATGATTCAAGCCATTTCAGGAGTTTAGATTTTATTCCAATTTTTTGTAATTTGAAAAGAAGCATTGGTATGTCTATGCGATCAAATGCCTTACTAAAGTCTGTATAAAGAGCTTCCACATGGTTGCCATTATCCGTTGCATTCAATGAAAAGTCTATAAATTCAATTAAATTAGTTAAGGTTGAATGTCCTTTGAAAAATCCATGTTGCCTGTCAGTTATTCGGTTCTTAATTTGGGAAAATAATTTTTCGTTTATAATTGCTTCAAAAAGCTAGGAAATGCAAGAGATAATGGCTATTCCGCGATAATTTCGAATGTCAGATTTTCGACCAGATTTGAATATAGGCACTAAAAATGAGCTTTTCCAAATTTTAGGAAAATTTCCTGATTCCAATGACATATTGAAAAGCCAAAACAATGGAGCTGTCAGTTCCATTGCCAAACTTTTCATGAATACAGGAGAAATTCCGTCTGGTCCTGGACCTTCTGAAGCGTCTAGATTTTTTAATCCTTGCAGAATACCCTGCACATAAACTTGATTAATGGTAATGCGCCTTGAGAATGCTGGAAAAAAAAAGAAAAATAATAACGATCACGATCTTCTTCATTAAATGTCGGATAAATTTCTTGAAAGAAATTTGCAAAATGATTGCAAATTACTCCGAGTTAACACCGACATGTTCGTCAAGGTGCATTTATGAAGGAAAATTCCCAGTTTTCAACTTTGTTTTCACGTAGTTGAAAAAAATCTTTGGACAAGTATTTATTTTAAGTTCAGTTTTTGCATTGTATTCTTCAAGTGCATTGCTAATTGCAAAGTTCAGTTGATCGCAACATTTAAACACAATGCTCTTAATGTTCTCATAGTTTGCAGATTGGTATTCAAAGAATTCTTCATATTCGCAGTCGTTGGGTCTTTGATGTTCACTGGCAACACTGCTTAGTAACCAAGAACCTAGTTTGAGTAAATTTGCTTGACAGTGTGATGATGTAAACATTTATACTGGCATCATCATCACCATGGTAACCATCCTATTACGAATTGGACATAGCAAGAGGAACCAAAACAAACAATGTTTTGGCTCTGCTCGTGATAGCAGAAATCATCTGCTGCTGTTCCGGATGCCGGAGGAATCGATAGGAAGCCACAAGTTTCAACACTCCGGATATTTGATTCAATATTTGAGTAAAGTCCGTTCCGGGCTGGATGCTCGGATTTCATCGAAAAAATCCCAGATTAATTTACCTTATTTGCCAAATTTAACCAAAAATAATGTGTAAAATTTTTTTAATTTATTTAGGCGTCCATAACGAATTTTTGTGAGCAAGTTTTATAAAAAATAATCATGAAAGGTTTTATATAGGCCTAAAATACAATTTTTAATCTTTTGATAAGTTTCGACGAACAAAATATTTTTTTCATGTTTTTTCTTGATTTTGTTTAGATACTCCAGGGTTTTGAAAAGTTTGCCCGAATATTTCCCGGATTTTTTATCTAAAATTTTGAAATCAATTGCCTGGCTTTTGCAAGGTTTCTAGATAAATAGCCCGGATTTGTCATTTTTCTGGCCACCTTATTATTTACGTATACATACAGTGAGCGAAATAAGAATAGCACCACTATGTGTTTTGCTTGTTAAAATATGAATGATTGAAAATTACGAAAATTTTCTTCCCCAGATTGTTCTGAATTGCTTAACGGATAAATCAAGCATAAGTTTACTTTTTTTGGACGTAGCAATTGGCGTTGAGGACCAATAATGTGAAAAAGGGGTGCGAAATAAGAATAGAACCACTTGGGTTTTTCTAACAAAAACAATATTATTTTCAAAAAATTATTGTGTAAAAGTGAATAATAATGCTTCTACGAGTTTTTTTGAATAGATAACTGCACTTTAGGAGTTTTCCAGAATTTCAAAGGATTTCAAAGGTTTTAAAATGGGGGTTTTAAGAGATGCTCCTCTAGCGTTAAGGAATTAAATATTTGAGCTGTAATTCCTTATCAAATTACTAACTTTCTGCATTAAAATGACGTGAAAAGATGAAACAAACATTTGGGATTAATTTTTAATCAGAAAAAATAGGTTGGAAATCAAAAACATTGATTTTGTTCAGTAAACCACACTTTTTTCCAGTTTTAAGTCGTAGATGGCAGCACTATCTTGCAGTAAAAAACAAATTTTGTTTCAATATTGATTTTCCAGGTTTATTTAGGCCCATATTCATCATTTTGAGGTATTTTCCCATTACAGTTTTGTGGAAGTCACGCTGCAGAAAGCTTTTCCAGATTTGCAAAAGAATCACCAGCACAAAAATGTACAACCGCCAAAGTTCCTGCTCATCTCAACTTCCAATTCAATTGCAAATCATACCAATAATACTGCTAGCCGTCTGGTCCATCAGGCTGCATCCCAAAGTATAACTTTATTCTGATAATCGGTCCAAAAAATTCACTTTTAGTGACCTTGATGCAATTCATTTTTTTTTGGATTTAGTGATCTTAGAATTTCCAAAGCGTTCACACGGTACATGTATTTATTTCTTAACCAAAATCATCCAAATATCACTAATTAATCCCGGATATTCGAAAATGGGCATGAATTTGGTTCAATGGCAAGATAGTGCTGCCATCTATGACTTAAAACTAGAGAAATAGTGTTTGATTATTAAAAAACATTAGTATTTTTGAATTCCAACCTGCTTTTTTGATTCAAACTCAGCCTCAAATCTATGTTTCATCATTTTGCATCATACTTATGAATGTTTATGAAGAAATCAAGCAGTTTGATAAAGTTTTATAGCTCAAATATCTAATTCCTTAACGCTAGAGTGGCATCTCTTAAAACCCCGTTTTAGAACCTTTGGTATTCTGGAAAACTCCTAAAATGCAGTTATCTATTCAAATAACTCGTAGAAGCATTATTATTCACTTTTACACAGTAAATTTTTAAAACTAATCTAGTTTTTGTTGGAAAAACTCAAGTGGTTCTATTCTTATTTCGCACCCCTTTTCCACATTTTTGGTCCTCAACGCCAATTGCTACGTCCAAAAAAAGTAAACTTATACTTGATTTATCTGTTAACTAATTCAGAACAATCTGTGGAAGAAAATTTTCGTAATTTTCAATCATTCATATTTTAACAAGCAAAACACATAGTGGTGCTATTCTTATTTCGCTCACTGTAGTTTACGGCAATATTTTTGTTTTTTTTCTTTCAAAGCGCATAAAAAAATTCTGCATGGTGAAGGCAGTGCATTGCATTTCGTTGGTAAAGTCTATTTAATTTGTCATTTTATTCAAATTCGAAAGACATTGAAGAATAAAGAAACTCAGAAGTTGAATCAAGCCAAAAATTCATAAACTTATCCTCGTGATGTGTTTAGAAATACGATAACAAAGAAGTGACATTTTTTATTCAAAAAAAAAACTTTACATTTCATTAGGTAGCTCAAAATTCCAAAAAGTATGGTAGATAAATGGGCACCAAATTCAACCAAAGTTATATCTGTTTTAGATTGGAGAACCGACTTTTTTCAATCATAAAGACTAAGGTGTCAAATCTTATCAGAAAAATATCAATTCAGACTTTGAGAAGAATGAATTTAAGAAAAAATTGTATTTTTGAGAGTATTCAAAAAAAATTCAATGAAAACAGTAAGTTGGTAACAAGGTATCTTACGAGCTTACGTGAAAATTTTATCGTTCCAACTTTGCCCGAGACTGCAAAGCGGTAGTAGTTGAGAGAAAAAAGTAATAACGTGACAAACAGAGCAATCATTTTTAATGCAAAGAATCTAGCAACACTGACAGATCACCAGAAGCAAATCATGCGATGTTAAGAAATATTGTTGTAGTGGAAAAGTTTCGAATTTTAAACATAGAGATTATCAAATGGATTAATCTACAATATATTTTGTACCATTTATATAACTTTTTGTGGAAAAGCTACTTATTCCTCAAAAAAAAAAACTTCAAATCAAAACCTGGTTATCTTAATCTTATCTACAAATCTGCAAAAAAAATCAGTCTTTAATTTCGACCAAAAATATAATGCAGTGTACCTATTTAAAGCGTTTTTAAATTCGGATAAGTTTTATTTGAGACATACCCTAAATTATTCATTCTTCATTTTCAACTTTTTTCAACAAAACGAAACTGCAGATTTCTTTTAATTTGTTTTTAGAATATTTTAAAAGCCACAAAAAATTACCTGTATTTGAATGATAGAGCAGATCCCGATCGTGCAGCGGCTGCACCAGGATCTTGGTCGGCTTTATGTAGACCACATCGGGATTATCGGGATCATGCAACCAGGGAATGTCCCGGCTGTCAAATCCTGTGTTGATCCCCCCAATTCCGCCAATAAAGTCTTCGTTGGCGGTGGTCCGATTGTTGTTGATGTTGCTGCTGCCATCCAGGCCAGGCCTTCGCAGAATTGAGCCTGTTGGATCACCTGAAAGGAAATGATTTTGGAGAAAAAAGAATATTCATTAGCCTGAAGAAGGAATAAAATAAGAAAAAAAAAACGGGAAAACATTCAGATTTTTTCCGGGGCGATAAAAGTCAGACCAAACCGGACAAATTGTGCAACTAATGTGAAGATGAGTGGGTTGTTTTTTGTTTTATTTTTTCTCCCTTCTAGGGTGTATTAATCAAATTTGGAATCCCACGGGCGAGCGCTCTGATTCATGGAGTCGTCCCGAGGGATCATCAAATTTATATGGTCCCCTTTTCGCATGGTGGCGTCGATGTTTAAGAAACCCCTAGGAGTAAGGGGGGATGATACGATCATAAGATCCGATCGTTGACAGCTTTGGGATATGCAAATATGGGTGCTTGATGTTAGTGCCGGTCGCAATCAAAATGCATTTCATCTTAAATTCATCTTTCGCTCAGCTTGAGACCGAACTGCATAGTGAGTCAAGATCAACTTTATACCTTTTTCGGGAGATTGATAAGCTTGAAACACTCTCCAAAATCGGCTCACTGTCCAGTGAGTCCTTCGCAGAACCCGAAGTCCAAAATTGGTATGTATCCCCCGATTTTCCCAGATTCCATCCCGCAAATTAACGCAACCAACTCCTGCAGCAGCACAAGATCCGGATCGTGATAGGATTAACGACCCGTAAAATCCTTAAAAGATTTAAACAAAATTGTGATGCACGTTAACCTTTTCTCGAGCCCCGCGAGACTAAATTATGGTTATGGCAATCGAATTGGCACTTGTGGTGAGGGCTACATTTCGTTCGTTCCTGAAGGAGGCGGACTTTCATCATCATCCCAAATGATCATTTGGCACGCCAATGTATCGTCATCGTAAAAACGCTTTAGGCGCGGGAAACAAATTTAGTTTCGATTAAATATCTCCAGGCACCTTCCTTCAATCTTTGCTTTGTTTTTCTAAACGAATAATCGTTGATTTATGGACTCACCTCGGGAATCAAACACAAAGATCTAGAACCATTTCAATTACACACCTTCAAAGGTGCCAGATTCCTCATCAGAAACAAGTGTAAAGATCGTTGTCTATCGATCTCCCCCTCTATCGCCATTAAAGTCGTCGTGACAAGTCGTGGATTGAGATGCAAATATGAAACTCGAAGTTGATGCATTTGAGAGATAAATTAGTGGATACAAATGATTTATGAGTGGAATGCACTCCAAATCAGGAGGTGTCTTGTAATAAATTAACGGCTTTTACAAACGGCAGTTTGTCAGGTTCTTATTCCTTTAATAATGGATTGTTGATTCTTTAAATTTCAAGAAAATGTAAGAGTAAAATCGCCAACTTTTGATTGCCCTTGTTTGCAATGAAGGATTCAACAAAGGAGTTTTGAAAGGGACAGCATTAGCTCGGAAATGTCTTTCCATGGCGACCGTCAAAAATTTGTTCAATCTGAATAAAAATTTATTGGACGTGAAGATATTGTCTCATATTAAGAGTGTTCAATACTCGAAGTATTTTAGGCTTGTAAATTATACAAAATGACAAAAATGACAAAAATGACAAAAACGACAAAAATGACAAAAATGACAAAAATGACAAAAATGACAAAAATGACAAAAATGACAAAAATGACAAAAATGACAAAAATGACAAAAATGACAAAAATGACAAAAATGACAAAAATGACAAAAATGACAAAAATGACAAAAATGACAAAAATGACAAAAATGACAAAAATGACAAAAATGACAAAAATGACAAAAATGACAAAAATGACAAAAATGACAAAAATTACAAAAATGACAAAAATGACAAAAATGACAAAAATGACAAAAATGACAAAAATGACAAAAATGACAAAAATGACAAAAATGACAAAAATGACAAAAATGACAAAAATGACAAAAATGACAAAAATGACAAAAATGACAAAAATGACAAAAATGACAAAAATGACAAAAATGACAAAAATGACAAAAATGACAAAAATGACAAAAATGACAAAAATGACAAAAATGACAAAAATGACAAAAATGACAAAAATGACAAAAATGACAAAAATGACAAAAATGACAAAAATGACAAAAATGACAAAAATGACAAAAATGACAAAAATGACAAAAATGACAAAAATGACAAAAATGACAAAAATGACAAAAATGACAAAAATTACAAAAATTACAAAAATTACAAAAATTACAAAAATTACAAAAATTACAAAAATTACAAAAATTACAAAAATGACAAAAATGACAAAAATGACAAAAATGACAAAAATGACAAAAATGACAAAAATGACAAAAATGACAAAAATGACGAAAATGACAAAAATGACAAAAATGACAAAAATGACAAAAATGACAAAAATGACAAAAATGACAAAAATGACAAAAATGACGAAAATGACGAAAATAACAAATGACATAAATGACAAAAATGACAAATATGACAAAAATTACCAAAATAAACAAAAATTACAAAAATTACAAAAAATACAAAAATTACAAAAATGACAAAAATTACAAAAATTACAAAAATTACAAAAAAATACAAAAATTACAAAAGTTACAAAAAAAGGCAATATTCAAAGTTTCATTACTACATTTTTTGTCGGGCATCACAATATTTCTTTTTAGCCAATTTAGGGGAGATGAGTTCAAATTAGGACAATTGTCATAATTATAACAAAAAAGTATGTAAAATCACACATTTATGTTTAAGCAGGAAAGAAGATTCATACAGTCGATTTCACCATCAATAAGTTTTTTTTGCCAAAACCGCACAAGCAATGATTTCCCGACATCGGTCTATATACTGTTTCTTTTTTTATTGCAGCCATTATTTTAGTCTTTTTATACAAGACTTTAAATCTTTCAACTATCGCTCAACCTCATTCGCTCTTATTTACACTTTGCAACATTGGGCTATTTGAAAGAAAACAAAAATGAGTCTTTGCTAGTTTATAAGTTTATGAAAACTTTCAAAGTCTTCAAAAAAATTAACTTGAACATTCATCAAGGTAGTTTTGTGGATTTTCTAAAATATTTCCAAAAAAATGGACTTCAAATAAAGAATTAATTGACTCACATTTCATACACCTAATGAGATTTTATTTCTTCTACAAATTTTTTAAAGAGAATATACATAATAAAAATGTAGAAGCAAGCAATTCAAAAACTCTTCTTCCAGTTATTAAAAATACTAAAAAGTATATAATAATAAAAGTTTAATGATCATTTTTAGACATTTAAGTGGATTTTACCTTAAAGGTGCAGTTTTTCAGACCTTGATTGCTCTACAAGTAATCTATTGATAAGATTGGTTTGAAATTTCGGTGAAGCAAGGTGTTTTTCATTTGTTTTTCAAAAATGAGTTGGAAGATGTGAAGTCAATCGAAAAATTATCCACAATTTGTGATATTTTCAAAAAGAGGAAAAAATGTGGTTGAAGTTTGGAAAAAAATGTACAAAATTGTCAAAATGGTCAAAATTGTCAAAATTGTCCAAATTGTCAAAATTGTCAAAATTGTCAAAATTGTCAAAATTGTCAAAATTGTCAAAATTGTCAAAATTGTCAAAATTGTCAAAATTGTCAAAATTGTCAAAATTGTCAAAATTGTCAAAATTGTCAAAATTGTCCAAATTGTCAAAATTGTCAAAATTGTCAAAATTGTCAAAATTGTCAAAATTGTCAAAATTGTCAAAATTGTCAAAATTGTCAAAATTGTCAAAATTGTCAAAATTGTCAAAATTGTCAAAATTGTCAAAATTGTCAAAATTGTCAAAATTGTCAAAATTGTCAAAATTGTCAAAATTGTCAATATTGTCAAAATTGTCAAAATTGTCAAAATTGTCAAAATTGTCAAAATTGTCAAAATTGTCAAAATTGTCAAAATTGTCAAAATTGTCAAAATTGTCAAAATTGTCAAAATTGTCAAAATTGTCAAAATTGTCAAAATTGTCAAAATTGTCAAAATTGTCAAAATTGTCAAAATTGTCAAAATTGTCAAAATTGTCAAAATTGTCAAAATTGTCAAAATTGTCAAAATTGTCAAAATTGTCAAAATTGTCAAAATTGTCAAAATTGTCAAAATTGTCAAAATTGTCAAAATTGTCAAAATTGTCAAAATTGTCAAAATTGTCAAAATTGTCAAAATTGTCAAAATTGTCAAAATTGTCAAAATTGTCAAAATTGTCAAAATTGTCAAAATTGTCAAAATTGTCAAAATTGTCAAAATTGTCAAAATTGTCAAAATTGTCAAAATTGTCAAAATTGTCAAAATTGTCAAAATTGTCAAAATTGTCAAAATTGTCAAAATTGTCAAAATTGTCAAAATTGTCAAAATTGTCAAAATTGTCAAAATTGTCAAAATTGTCAAAATTGTCAAAATTGTCAAAATTGTCAAAATTTTCAAAATTTTCAAAATTGTCAAAATTGTCAAAATTGTCTTGAATGTCAAAATTGTCAAAATTGTCAAAATTGTCAAAATTGTCAAAATTGTCAAAATTGTCGAAATTGTTAAAATTGTCAAAATTGTCGAAATTGTCGAAATTGTCAAAATTGTCAAAATTGTCAAAATTGTCAAAATTGTCAAAATTGTCAAAATTGTCAAAATTGTCAAAATTGTCAAAATTGTCAAAATTGTCAAAATTGTCAAAATTTTCAAAATTGTCAAAATTGTCAAAATTGTCAAAATTGTCAAAATTGTCAAAATTGTCAAAATTGTCAAAATTGTCAAAATTGTCAAAATTGTCAAAATTGTCAAAATTGTCAAAATTGTCAAAATTGTCAAAATTGTCAAAATTGTCAAAATTGTCAAAATTGTCAAAATTGTCAAAATTGTCAAAATTGTCAAAATCAACAAAATTGTCAATATTGTCAAAATTGTCAAAATTGTCAAAATTGTCAAAATTGTCAAAATTGTCAAAATTGTCAAAATTGTCAAAATTGTCAAAATTGTCAAAATTGTCAAAATTGTCAAAATTGTCAAAATTGTCAAAATTGTCAAAATTGTCAAAATTGTCAAAATTGTTAAAATTGTCAAAATTGTCAAAATTGTCTAAATTGTCAAAATTGTCAAAATTTTCAAAATTGTCAAAATTGTCAAAATTGTCAAAATTGTCAAAACTGTCAAAATTTTCAAAATTGTCAAAATTGTCAAAATTGTCAAAATTGTCAAAATTGTCAAAATTGTCAAAATTGTCAAAATTGTCAAAATTGTCAAAATTGTCAAAATTGTCAAAATTGTCAAAATTGTCAAAATTGTCAAAATTGTCAAAATTGTCAAAATTGTCAAAATTGTCAAAATTGTCAAAATTGTCAAAATTGACAAAATTGTCAAAATTGTCAAAATTGTCAAAATTTTTAAAATTGTCAAAATTGTCAAAATTGTCAAAACTGTCAAAATTGTCAAAATTGTCAAAATTGTCAAAATTGTCAAAATTGTCAAAATTGTCAAAATTGTCAAAATTGTCAAAATTGTCAAAATTGTCAAAATTGTCAAAATTGTCAAAATTGTCAAAATTGTCAAAATTGTCAAAATTGTCAAAATTGTCAAAATTGTCAAAATTGTCAAAATTGTCAAAATTGTCAAAATTGTCAAAATTGTCAAAATTGTCAAAATTGTCAAAATTGTCAAAATTGTCAAAATTGTCAAAATTGTCAAAATTGTCAAAATTGTCAAAATTGTCAAAAATGTCAAAATTGTCAAAATTATCAGAATTGTCAAAATTGTCAAAATTGTCAAAATTGTCAAAATTGTCAAAATTGTCAAAATTGTCAAAATTGTCAAAATTGTCAAAATTGTCAAAATTGTCAAAATTGTCAAAATTGTCAAAACTGTCAAAATTGTCAAAATTGTCAAAATTGTCAAAATTGTCAAAATTGTCAAAATTGTCAAAATTGTCAAAATTGTCAAAATTGTCAAAATTGTCAAAATTGTCAAAATTGTCAAAATTGTCAAAATTGTCAAAATTGTCAAAATTGTCAAAATTGTCAAAATTGTCAAAATTGTCAAAATTGTCAAAATTGTCAAAATTGTCAAAATTGTCAAAATTGTCAAAATTGTCAAAATTGTCAAAATTGTCAAAATTGTCAAAATTGTCAAAATTGTCAAAATTGTCAAAATTATCAAAATTGTCAAAATTGTCCAAATTGTCAATATTGTCAAAATTGTCAATATTGTCAAAATTGTCAAAATTGTCAAAATTGTCAAAATTGTCAAAATTGTCAAAATTGTCAAAATTGTCAAAATTGTCAAAATTGTCAAAATTGTCAAAATTGTCAAAATTGTCAAAATTGTCAAAATTGTCAAAATTGTCAAAATTGTCAAAATTGTCAAAATTGTCAAAATTGTCAAAATTGTCAAAATTGTCAAAATTGTCAAAATTGTCAAAATTGTCAAAATTGTCAAAATTGTCAAAATTGTCAAAATTGTCAAAATTGTCAAAATTGTCAAAATTGTCAAAATTGTCAAAATTGTCAAAATTGTCAAAATTGTCAAAATTGTCAAAATTGTCAAAATTGTCAAAATTGTCAAAATTGTCAAAATTGTCAAAATTGTCAAAATTGTCAAAATTGTCAAAATTGTCAAAATTGTCAAAGTTGTCAAAATTGTCAAAATTGTCAAAATTGTCAAAATTGTCAAAATTGTCAAAATTGTCAAAATTGTCAAAATTGTCGAAATTGTCAAAATTGTCAAAATTGTCAAAATTGTCAAAATTATTAAGAAAATTTAAATTTTTGTCATTGCTGTATTTTTTTCATTTTTGTGTTTTTTGTCATTTTTCCATTTTTGTCATTTTTTGTCGTTTTTGTCTTTTTGTCATTTTCGCCATTTTTTTGTCATTTTCGTCATTTTCGTCATTTTTGTCATTTTTGTCATTTTTGTCATTTTTGTTATTTTTATCATTTTTGTCATTTTTGTCAACCAATAATTTTTCTGACTAAGTGTAATGTCCCATCAAATTTAAATCTTTTAATGTACAAGCGGTTTGATTATCTGTGGACATTAAGTTTTTAGAAGCCATTTAGTGTTACATGATGCCCCAGTTGACGGTTCATATTTTTCTATTTCTAGGTGAGGGAAGGATTTTAGTGGCATAAAAAGTGTTGTATTTTGTGTTTTGTTTATGAACATTATGAAGACAGTAATTGCAAAAATCTTAAATGAAATATCAACTAAGTATTTTTGAAAATGAAACTTAACTCGCGTTGATAGAAGAAATCTCATTTTCATTATATTGACAGGAGAAAGTATGAATGCTGCCATATCACTTTGTTTACGTACCGAGGTGTGTTCGAAATAATGCAAGAAACGTGTGTGTTGTTAAAACTCAGCACTTAATGAAGATGGCCCTTCCGTTGCCCTTTTGTGTTTAAACACAGCAAAACAGCTGCAGCTAATCATCAGCACAGCCTATGATTTTTGCGATGTGCTACCGTTCTCGAGATGATGGGGAGTGTTTGTTTGTTTGTAATTACTGCAAAAACATTGTATAGCAGAAACATTCTCCTGAGCACCGGAAGCACTAGTTCTAGGTTCTTGCTCTGTCCATATTGGTCAGATTGAACTAGGCAGGCTGCTGATGTCAACTGTTCTAAGTCATTTTCAAATTTGAATATTTTTCGTTTTGAGAAAATTGCGTCACTTGATTCCTGTTCAGAAGTGATCTAATCCAGCTAGAATGTCTGCCCACGCAACCATTTTTTTCTGATTGATTTTACGCACAATTGACCTTTCTTTTGCTGTGCTGCCTAGAGAGGGGTTGATATTGTTTATTAAAAGTAAGTAAACTTCCCTCCGCGCCGTCCCGTCTTGAGGCGAGATTTGCAAATTGCGCTCAAGTGGCGCTGCTCGGGTGACACTCTCATTAACTAGACCGGCCTTAATTGAGCCTAACGGTGTGTACAGAACTTGGAACACATGAGTTTGTCGTTGAAGCTAGTTGGAAGATCATTGGCGAGGTCAAACGCTCTGGGAGATAGCGCCCAGCAGCCAAGCTATGTACCAAAGCTTAGTCCTATGTCAGCGCGATCAACGCGCGAGAGACTTCATTCATTCGTGTGGGACTAATTGGGTCAAGGTGTCCCCCTACATACTGATCTGCCGGGCCTCGTTTAGTCTTTTTATTTTTTCAAAGATGCAAAACGTGTTCACTTTCTCGGGCTTGATCTAGTTTAACTACCTTATAGGCCTAGTCGTTGTTGTCATTGCGTTGGCTCAAACTTGGTAGACGCTGCCAGACGCTAGAGAGGCTGCAAATTGGCTGCATCCGAGCATCGGAGGGTGCAGTGAACTTGTCGCGCGAGCGATAAACACAATTATCTACGCATGTAAAACATCAAATCATCCGGCGGCTGAGACAGTGATGTCAATTTTTATCTCAGCCGTAGGGTTTTAGCGAGTTTCCTTCTTGGACTTACGAATTGTTTTGATTACATTATCGAGATTTCTGGTTCCATGTTGTGTAAATATTACTCCGACAGAAGCAATCCAATTACACGGTGGCTTTTTTTTTTAAAACGATTTCAATAAAACAAAAATTAGACAACTCTGAAATTGGTCACATTATTCAGGTGACTCTCGCATACCCAACACACTAAATATTCACGAAAAATAAATCCTTCTCTAGGCAAAAATTTTTTTTTCAAGATTTGCGAACAAAATGCAAGAAAAAGATGATCGCACATTTTTAACCTGAAATGTGTTTAAATTGCTTCAATCAGAGATAAACATTCAAAAAATTGATGAAAAAGTTTAGTCTTCAAGCATTTTGACAGAAGTGTACCAATTTCGAAGAAAATGTCAAAGCTTAACCCTTTTATGCATGACTTTTTTTAAATGAGAATTGCAGTTATTGATTCAGTGAAATTATAACATTTTTATTTGAAAAGAACTCAACAGGTTTGAAGTCGTTATTTTGAGTATTATAAAAGTTACGACCCATCATAGTTCAAGTTCAAAAATATTTTTCGTAATTCTTAGTTCATTTCAATACGGTTTTGCTAATTTCTTCAAAACCTTGTTAATTGGGTGCAGGAAGGTGTTTGTGATTGATTGAAATTGAAAAATTTGTTAGAATTTGCAAATCTGAAGAAATAACAGCGATTTTCCAAAAACTATTTCAAAAAAATAAATAAAATCGATTTTTGCAATTTTTTGGCATACTTTGTTCGATATCTCACACACACAATAAAATATCGTTATAAAAATACCATGGGCTAATTTCTTTTAATCTCTAGGATATTTTTTGTGAATACACAACTCAAAAATATCCACGCGTTGTCTAGATATTTGGATTTTGATTAGTGTTGTTTTAAAACAACACTATGCATTAAAGGGTTAATATATAAACGGCTTGGAATGTTTGTATGTCCACGAATGACGAGGAAACTACTGAACAGATCGACACGACATGAAAATCGGCGTGGAGAAGTTGTTGAGTCCGTTAATGGCTCCTACAAAGTTCGAAGCCCCTCATCTTCGTAGAAAGAGAGGCCACCATAAAAATTTTGGGTAGAGTTCAGTAAAACTCGAAGAACTTGTACATAAAATTTCAACATTTTATGTACAAGTTCTTTGTGGAGAGACAAATCATTTATGTTAAGTGTGTTATGTGGTTTAAACATTTCTTGAAGGCTACAGATCTTGAAATGTTCAAAATTTCTACCACTTTCTCCCAACACCAGTGATTTTGCTCTAATCGATGATAAACAGTCGAATTCATACTAGGTAATTAACATTGCGGAAATTTTTCTTCAGGCAAGGCATGCTTAGTAAGCTATTATATTTTGAATTAAAAAAAAAACGCGCGCCTAACAAGGGAACTGAAAACAACATGAGAAACCAGTTAGACTGAACTCCACGTGGAGTCATTTATCATGCCATGCCATTTTCAAAAACCTCTGAAAACGTCAAACTACAAGTCTATAGCGCTGGATCAGCCCAGCTAACATTTTGGAATCACTTCGAACATTACCAAGACGTGATTCCTAAGTAGACCGAGGCTAACCGCGAACAGGCAGATTGTTTGCCGACCTGACGTGTGAAGACGAGAAAGATAATGGTGGAGAAGAAACTTTTCTGACAACTTTGAGATTTTTTCTAGTAGCAATCATTTATTCCCTAATGGGATAGTCTATGGAATTGGGGAAATGATTACCTGCGCAATTCGCACACTTGAAGAATTCAGATTGCGGTTTATCACCATAAAAAAGGCATTTAGATTACTTTCAGATTGAAATCCAATATGTGAAGTTTACCTTTAATTTCAATAATGTAGGTTTTTGTTTTAAATATATCCGTTGATCAATAAATTATGCCAATATTGATTTTGATTGGAAAATGAGTAGTTTTAAATATTTGTCTAGCTTCACACTTTCTTTTGCATTATTAACTGTTTCTCGCATCATGAGCTTAAAAGAATATTTGGCATTATTTTCCTACGGTTCTACCTTTCAATTATGAAAAAAACTTGCTCCTAACTCATTCTAAATTTTGATACTGAATGAGTCGATCGCATGGCTCAATCCCTTCTGCATATTAAATCGCTAAGATTTTTTTTTCTCGTTGAGTACCGATTTTGGAAATCCTTCATTTTACTTTCTCTTTGTCCCTAGCTTAGAAACTTTTGATATTCTCTTGTAAAATGACAGCATATCAAGTCTGTACTATTGTAATGCTCGTGTAGATGCATTAAGAAGCGATTTTTTTTAAAGGAAAATGTGCAAATTGCGTGTAACAGTCGTAACCGGAATATTTTTATCCTAGGCGACCGTCATAAATTTAGTTTGATGAGTTACTTATTCAAAACTCCGCTGTTGGTCTGCGCTTTACAATGAAGTTGCCAGATTGCGAGGTTTTATCCGAATTTGCCTGGATATTTAAAACCAAATTCGGAACAGTCCGGCCCGGCTCGAATTTAATTGAAAAATAGCCGCATTTTGCCCGGATCGACTCACTTTATTTACCAAAAAAAAAAAAAAAAAAATTGTGTTGTAAAAATTTTATATTAATGCCTCCAAAACGAGATGTGTTGGACAAGTTTTATAAAAATAATCATAAAAGGTTTTTTGGAAGCCTAAAGTCTGTTTCACATAGAATCTGGTCGCATCTTTACATTTACTACAGCGCCCCTAGTTGTCACATCGCGAATGAGGTTACCAGCAGTGCTGTGCAGAAAATGATGGGTGGTATCACAAAAAAAGTTAGAAAATTCATCGGAAAAGCTGACGAATGATTTTTATGTATTTTTTTCCTTAAAGTGCAATAAAAACCATACAAAATGACATTTTTACTTTTGTTGTACGTTATTTCTTTGCGGAGAAATGATCTATTTTATCCGACCAGATTCTATGTGAAACAGACTTTTTAATACGATATCTCCGGGCATGACCTCCAAGAACATGGTAAAATTGTATATGTGATCAAAACTTGGTTTGAAAATTGCCAATTTTTAAAATATAAAACTAATCTTCAACTTTTGCAACCCTGTTGGATTAACAATAGAGCGATCTGCGTCAAAACAATTGACACATTTCGTCGAGAGTTGCATTTCTGCAGACACTTGTCAGCGCAAACTTTTTGTTCATTCATTGCTTTCCACCGTTTACTAATTCAACGATCTCAATCGCCGTCAGACTCAGACGAGCTCAGCCAGACTTGCTGTTAGTACACCCATAGAAGAGGTTGCAAAAATCCAATGCCTATTTAGCACATCTCTGTGCCGATAATGCGCTGAAATGTGCACTGTGCCGAAGATGATATGTTTGAAAAACCGTAACTGGCATAAGGACTCGGCTCCCAACTAAAATGATGCATGACCACTACATTCAAGCAAAACAAGAAAAACATTTTATGGGATTTCGTTCCTATTGGATAATTCATCCCAGAAACAAGAAAATAAAAATATAAACCACAGCGCCCGTAGGGAGAATCGAACTCAAATCACTAACCAATTGGTCTTGCCAGACCGACATCTTAACCAGTGTACTATTTGAGCTTCATGCAGGAAGAGGGATATTTGTCATAGGCATTCTGCCACCGATCAATCACAAAAGAAACGCTCGACAGTGGCTTCCCGGCGTTTGGCCTCCTTTCAAGGTATTCATTTGTCTTGCGATGGAAACGGGAAAGGGAACGGGAGTGGAGGAAACGGGAAACCCATTTAATGAGAACTGTGCTTTGCTTACTGCCTGCTATTACATACACACGCTACATATACACAGCTGCTAAAGCCGGGCAGCTTGGCCGGTGCTTGTTTGCCGGTGAATTGAAGGAATATATTCTTGTTGCTTTTGCTACATACACACGCACAGCTTAGCCGTGGTTGTTTGCCGGCGAATTGAATTGAACGAATGTTTTTTTTTGTTGTTGCTTTTACTGCATACACACGCACAGCTCGGCCGTGGTTGTTTGCCGGTGGAATGAAGGGATTGAATTAGAAGGATGTTTTTGTTGTTGCTTTTGCTACATTCACACGCACAGTGCTCGGTTCGCTGGCTGCCTGGTGTTGGCCGGTATTTATTTCCATCCTTCTTCGTCTTGTGATGCGATAGGGAGGGACGTGAAAGCGTTTTTATTTTGTTTCTTTCAGACATACGCAATTCGGTTAACTTGGGAGATTAATGCCGGTGGGAGCAAATCGAATCAGCACCGATCGCGTTATCTTCTTATACCAATGATGCTATGTATTTGACTACACGCCATTGGCACAGAGGCTGAATTTTGGGTGTAGAGATAGTTTGTATGCTTTGTATCCAGCCTGCAACTCTTGAAAGGGTGTCTAATGGAGTTTATCTCTCATCTAATAAGGCATCCATCAAGCGTCTAGTCAATTTGTTTAGAGAACAGTAATTAGTGCAGTAACCAAATGGTTGGCCAATACAAATTGTGTGAGCTGAAAAATGATCTTCGCCTCGTTTGGGACGTGATCTTTCTAGTTGCTTTTTTCTTTCTTAAATTGTGATTGATGCAATCGATTGACGGAAATTGAGAGCTTTTAGCAAAACACAATTGTTTTTTTCAGCGAATTCCTCGCAGCTGCAGCAACATAATTTTTCTTTATGACAAACAAAGCATGAAATCATCCTTAACAATACCCAATGGATTTTTTTTAATTTATTCAATGCACACGAACCAAAAACAAACGGAACATTCCTGAACGCCAATGGGTCCCGATTTTTTTCTGTCACTTTATTGCGCCATCATCATAATCGATTGTACACAATCAAAAACGGCTATATGTTTAAAAAAACAAGAACCGAAAGCAGTCATTCGACAAATGTACCTACAATCGATAAAATCCCATCGGGAAACAAAAACATAATCGTTTGCATAATTTAATATTTTCCTCTTTTTTGTTTTTTCATTCATATTCTCTCCGGGCAATTTCCGAGACCATCTTCAATCTTTTTCTGACACAATGCGATCGGCTGTTTTCTTTACGGAGGCAAAACTTTGTATCACGTTCCAAAGTTCCAAAGCAAAGTTCAGCCGATCAAGGAAGGAGGATTCGACGAAGAAAATGCTAAAACATTAGCATTAGAATTGCCGCCAGGCGCAACTGAAGACAGACCAAGACAGAGTGAGATAGCCCCCTTTTTTCATGTTAATGATGCATTCAAATCGAATTGTCTTTTTCTGGTGTGTCTGCTGATGGTGTTTACGTATACATTGCATATGAAGGAGGATAAAACTGCGATTTTCAGGCTGCGTGGCACGCTTGAACCCCTCCTCCACCGACGATCATCATCGGTTCCAAACTGTTGCAGCTAAACCACACCGAGAATGGGGGGATGATTGCGGGTGAAATGGACAAGCAAATCGACAAGCCAAAGCGCCCAGACGACCGGGCAGCATTAGCTAGAGCTTGCTTGCTTGCCTTCGCGTAAGAGGGCTTGGCTCAAATTAGTCACTTGCCGGTTTTTTTGCCTTCGTTTTGGATTATTGCCGCATAAATTGTTCACAGTTTTGGATTGGAGGATGCGTTGGGACTTGTCAATAAAAATTGCTACATACAATCGTCCTGTATTGACTTGAAATAGTTATTGATTTCTTGAAAGGGAATTAAAAACTCGATATTGGTAAAATGATTTTGGATTCTACATAAATTCCTGATTCTTGTCTTAGACAAACATTTGGATTTATAAATTGACTTCAAATAAAAAAAAAACCCGATTTCACAGTGGATTGTAGCCTTCCTTATGGAGTGCCCCTGCCCTGTTTAAAATAATCCTACGTTTGCTTTAAGTAGAGGATATGAAGTAGAAGAAATGCATCTCTCTTATGCGGGCCATATACACGGGATTTTTTTTAAAAAGATTGTTGTGTATGTGCAAAAAAAAAGAAATCGTTTAAAAAAAGTTCAAAACAACCGGGCAACATTCATCGCTTATTTCGTGTAAAATGGCACTTCGTGTACTACACAAACGGCACGCAAATACACGATATTACAATCGCTAGAGAAATATACGATGCGGTAACATAGAGTTCAATAATCGGTTACAGTATTGGATAATTTAGTTAGAGAAAATGAATAAGATTTTGTCATTAAGTAACTTGTTTCAAATTGACAAATTAGTATTTTTTTCTTTCGTGAATTTTTCTAAATTAATACAATATTCAAAATTGACTAAATTTATATAACTGAAATAAAAGTTAAAATTGTAAAACGAACAAAAGTGACCAAATTGAAAGAAATGACAAAAATGACACTTAAATTATTTAATAGACATTAACTACAAAATTTGCTAAATTGACCAAATTGACTGAAACTTAAATGACAAATTTAGCATAATTAACTAGATTGATAATATATAATAAATTAAAAGAACTTACAAAATATACTGGCAAATTGTCCAAAATAAACTAAATTGAAAAAAAATGACAAATTTCCCAAATTTCCAAGTTAGACAAAATAAAAAAAATGATTAAATTGACATAAAAAACTACAAAATTTCTAAAAATATCATGAATGATAAAAATAACAAAATTGATAAAATTGACTGAATTGGTAAAATTGACCAAATAACTTAATTGATTTGATTGACAGAATGCACTTAATGGACAAAATTGGCCAAATTGACAAATTTGACAAAAATGACATGAATGACAAGGATGATCAAACAAAAATGACATGAATGACAAAATTGATATAAATGAAAATACTGAGAAAAATTGGCTTAACTAATATAAGTTGTCAAAATTGTTCAAATTTTCCAATCTGATAAAATTGAAAATTTTGATGCAACTGAAAAAAATGCTAAAAATGAGAAAATAACCAACATTGGAGAAATTTACCAGAGTGCAAAATTTACCAAGATGACCAAATAAACAAATTGAAAAAAAAAAATGTTAAAATTGACATAAATGACAGAATAGACAAATGTGACATGAATGACATAAATGTTATAATTTAAATGTAGGCTTAATTGACAAATTCAGCAGAAGAGACAAAATTGCCACAATCAGCTTTTTAAAAAAAAAAATTACTAAATTGATGAAATACAACTTTGATAGAATGGCAGAATTGACAAAATTTATATTTGAAATTTTCAGTTTTGAAAGTTTAGTAATTTTACTCGTTTTGTTCATTTTTGTCATCGTCGTCATTATGTCGATATTTGTAATTTCCTCATTATTGTCCGTTTTGTTAGTTTTGTTTATTTTGTCAGTTCTGTCGATTTTGCAAATTTTGTAAGTTTTATCCATTCAGTCGAGCTTATCAATTTTTAAAATACATGAAATGTAAATTTTAAAAGAAAAAATGTGGACTAACAATACCCGAAATGGCAGTGCTTGGAGTGAGAATTCACTAAGAGAAACAAAGTTTGGTAATAATTTTGGGAATCCGTTTGTTGATCATGGTAAATCCCCATTCAAATTATTTTTTGAAATTTTTCATATAAAAATAGAAAATTCAATGCTCCTGTAGTAAAAAAAAAATATTTTCAATCTATACTGAGTTTGCATAAAATATTATAGTTGTGTACATTATAACCTTAGTTTGACTCATTTTACACATCTTTAAACAGTGTTCCGTAGAGTTGTAATAACTCGTTCCCCCAATTCTTAAAAATAACACTGTTCCTTGTTAAGTGAACCACACGGCGTTATTATTTTTGAAAAATTTATCAATTTAGTTAGCATTGTCAATCATGTTGATTTTGTCGATTTCTTTTCGTCATTTGCGTAATTTTGGATCATGTTCATCTTTTTTACCATTTTCGTCATTTCTCATTTGGATCATGTTCATCATTTACGTTATTATGGCCATTTTGACAGTTTTGGAATTGTTGTCCTATATTTTCATTTTCGTAAATATTGGAATTTTTGTCATTATAGACATAGGCCAACCAATAAATGTTTTACCTTTTCATTTACCTATCTGAGCTCAACCCTGCTGCTGGCATTGAGCAAGATAGGTAAAGGGGAAGGTATTACATTGCGTTTACTCTCAATTGACATAGCCGTGTAAAATCAAGGCCAAAAATAGTTATGAATTTTCGAACGATATGTATGAGATTTCGAACAAAATTACGATTTATTGAATGCTTTTATTGTCCAAATGAAATGTTGAAATAAATTTAAAGGCAGTTAGTCAAAAGCCTCCAATATTTGCTACTACGAGACAGTTTTTGTTTGAAGTATTTCAGCAGAATATTGGACTTTGGGATTTTTTTTCAAATGCAGTTTTATAAATTTGTGTAAATAAAGACTATTTTTACAACCGGTAATAAATGGTGATTTATTTTGGATCTCACGAAAATTTAATATGTTTCAGTTAGGGGAAACCTAGAAAATACTATTTTATCAACTAACCGAAGATTATCATCAGTAAAATGGATTTGACTATTTTATTGCAGATTTGTTCGATGTTCTCATAGTTAAACTACAATATCGATAATAATTGAGATGTTTATTTTCTTAATCAGAAGAATTCAAGACATTCAAAGACCAATTTCAAAAATCAGGTCATATGCTGAAAAATCAGGACATCTGGCACCTCTGATCTTCGAGCTTGAGCTGGCGAGAAGCAGCAATAAAAAATGAACAATTGTACTGCACACACAGGTTCTGGTTCCGAACCAGAGGTGCCAGGTGTCTTGATTTTTCAGGATTTGTCCTGATTTTCGAGAGACCGTCCTGATTTTTTCAAATACGCTTGAATTGTCCTCATCTTAAAAAAAAGGTCTTTGAAATGTCCTGATTTGAAACCATCTCAAATAAACCTGAACTCAAAGTATAATGATGAGAACGTCAAACAAATCTGTAACTATATAGTTCAACCGATGATAACCATTGGTTCCGATGATATTTAAATGATGTTTTTCGATATAAGCTGTAGGTCAGCCAAGGTTCTGCTCGCTTCAGTTTCATAAATTGAAGCGTCTGCAGTATCTATATTTCGCGTTTATTTTAGCGATTTAAGCAATTCAGTGGTGCCTTGAAAATCCTGATTTTTTGGCATTGTGTTGACCTAATTGTTGACAATGGTTTTGACGTATGAAGTGAAAAGGGAAAGAGATGGGCAAAACATGAGAGATAAGGATTTTTGAAAAGGGCGCAATAAAAACAAGGTTTTTGAAAAGTATTGCAGAATTTGCGTTATCAAAATTAATACAAAGATGCTAATGTTTGAATTTTTTCGATGCTCAGCTGTGCTAAATGCTCTGGTTTTTGGAAAATCATCAAGATTTTCTAAAGCGAATATATTTCAAAGAATTTTATTTCAGAAAATTTGTTTCGTTTTTATACAGACTCGGATATTTTCGGGATTTGCATTTGCATGCAATGAGCGGCTTTTTTTTCGATTGTAGACATCTTTGTGTCATTCGTGACTTGCTCAGTGCTTTTAATGTTCTTAGCTAAAAATTTTCAGAGTCTTCCAGTGTGTTCCATTTTGAATATTAGTTTTTTTTTTCAATTTTAAAAGACATACACCGTCTTAGCTGATTTATGCTTTACAGACTGAATAAATGACGTGAACAATTTAAGATTAACACCCAATACCGAGATGGGAATCGAACCCATGCCATCAGTGGACCAGCGATTACCGTCTTACCAAGCTGACCACTCGACCACGGAGACGTACAATTTTAATTTTATTATTTTGAATTTGTTATCACTTCGTTCCATAAACTGCAAACTTGCAACAGTTTTTGTGCGAAAAAAAAAAATTATTTAATTTGAGAACTAAGTAAGCCTTGGTTGAGTGCGATTGTGTTTTTCTGCTCGTGCATTTTTTGCGTTTAATTTTTCGGGGGAAATAAAAATTTATCACCAGAAATGTCTTATCGTAACAAAATCCGGTTTGTTCGGAGCTTATGTGCTTAGCTGCGGAGAGGAAAAATAAGTGACCAATAGTGTTCACAAGTGCGAATGGCATCTTTTCACCGTTTGTATCTAAGTTCTGCTGTTGTTTTTCTCCAGCGGAGCATTCTTGTAGACTCTACTTTGTGCTGCCTTTAAAGCTTATAACGTTAATAGTGATAGTGAATAATGGATATTTTTAGAAAATTTACCACTACGAATAATTTTTTCAAGCATTTTACTCCCGCAAGCATTGCAAAAACTGTGTTAAGTATGAGTCAACCACGTACAAACGAAAGAGCATATTGGTAAGAGCGGAATAGCTGAGATTCGATTCCCCGGCAGTGAAATGGTTTTTGTGTTAAATGATTCCCAAAAGTGTGTATTCGGTTCTGATTTAAGAATCAATTCACTATTCCAATTAATTATATCCAATTGATTGGTTCTTGCGTGATGAGTAATGAGCAGAAAAAAAAAATGAAAGAATGGAAAAGAAAGGCAAGATGAAAGGGGTAAAATTTCGTCGATCATTGCACGATTGCAATGATCGACGAAATTTTACCCCTTTCATCTTGCCTTTCTTTTCCATTCTTTCATTTTTTTTCTGCTCATTACGATCAAACACAAAATCATTTGCGGTAGGTTAAAGGCTCAGATTCTGATATCGGCCTATAGGTAAAATGTGTCATCCTCATGTCATTGAAATCTATTAAAAATTCAAAACATTTCTATCCCTTTTTTTAAATTTAGCCCACAAGTATATTTCCTGTATTTTTGCTATTTTTTTATTTGCATTATTCATGCAGAATAAATGTGAGGGGGGAAATAAATTTTATGAAAAAAGCTTTTCGACCTCCATACAGACTGATATTTTCCGTTTCTCTTTTTTATTTTCAAGAGCGAGTAAAGGCGCTTTATCCTTGGTCGATAACCAGAAATGATTGTACACTGAAATCTTCAACAATGAGAATAAAAATTTAAACTTAGGAATCCTGTTATTTATATCATTAAATTCTTCGAAATGCTTTTAATCTAAAGTTTAGTATTTCTGTGTACAAAATAAATCATTTCCAGCCCTTCTAGAATGGTCCTAGTGATTGGCGGAGTTCCTTCACATTACGCATGGTTACTTCATCAAGGAGCATTTTTCTTAGCATGCTTCCAACGATATTGCCCATTTCAAACGTATGGTACTGGTGGTCCACGTTTCTTCCTGTTGCTGTGTTCCAGATGTCTCTGCGTTCTCTACTCCACAGTGGGCCCGGCCATTTCATGTTTTCTATTATTTTAATGTATTTATGTAAACATAATAGAAAACGTGAGCAAAGACAAAAAGAATAATAATAATATTTTATTATTCTCCGGGATCGGACATAAGTTCTGGCTGTGGAAGTACGATTAGTGATTAGTGAAAAATGCTGGTATAGACACGCACCAATCTGGGAAATCTATGCCCATCTAGACAGCATAATGTATACAATTTAACAGCACAAATGTATGTTGAAGTATGTTGGTATGATCGTCGCCAGCTTATCCGATCCGAAATGATCGCGATCTCACTTGGGTAGGCGATGCACTGCACTGCACATTCAACACATTATTGGCAGCAACCGGCTAACGGGGAAATGCAATTCAATATCCACCATTGCGTTTCTTCAATAGTTCCAAAAGTCTCGTAAATGTTCAGATAGACTGCGAGCTGTGCAATGTGTGTTCAACTCGTGTCTAGCTAGGCTAACTAAGGCAACAAAGTGTGATTGTGGTGCGTGCTAATGAGCGCGTATGGCTAGACTTAGGAGGAAAAAATCCACGCTATGGATCGAAGAATAACAATATTGTAGATCACGAGGCTGCGAGTTCAAGAAACGCATTAAAAACTGCATCTAATTGGTGTTTCCCTTCGTTTGAGACATGCAGAATTGTTAATCGTTGTCAGTTTGCTTCCGCAAACTCCTGTTGGTTTGATCACCGTTTTATTGTTTGCAAATTTCTTGTGATTCAATTATGACTCAAAGAATCGCTGCCTTAGGAACATCTGGATGAAAATTTCGCAAGACGGTGAGAAGGAAAAAAAGCCATTTAAGGACGTGATGTGAGCTCCACATTCGACATACAGTCAAAAGTAGTGTGCTGCAAATCCATAAATCAAGTCTTAATCGTTCTAATTTATGGGTTCCTGCTTTTTTTTATCATTCTCTCCAATTCAGGCTCCTTCCCAAAAAGTGATTGCTTTTGCCGATTGTCACTTCTGAAAATGGTGCCACATGTTTCGCGATCCTCCGAGTTTACACTTCGAATTGAAGGAATGGGACATCTGTGTGATCCAAAGAAGTTTCTTTTTCTTTATAGTTTGCTACTAATACTTTTTGTGAACGCCACCGCCCCGGGTTGTTGGCCTCTTTGAGAAACTTGAGGTCTAAAGACGTCGTGCCAGGAGCTTATAAATCAATTTATTCATAATATTCCTTTCTTCTCGGAACTGCAACTGAATGACTGCTGCCTAAGCTAAAACTGCCTCGGTCGTATGAAAATAATAAAAGCAAAGTTCGTTTTGCTCATTGTGCTGGAAGCGGTGACAAACACTTTGAACTTCTAATTTATGAGATCTCCCCTTTGAATGCGAATCGGTATGAATTCCGCCATTTAAATTGTTTCTCAATGAAGTCATACGAAAAATTTAGATTACAGAAAATAAAACACGAAAAAAAATCCTTAAACATCCAAAAAATTACAAAAATGACAAAAATGATAAAAATGACAAAAATGACAAAGATGACAGAATGACGAAAATGACAAAAATGACGAAAATGACAAAAATGACAAAAATGACAAAATTTACAAAAAATGGAAAAAATTCCAAAAATTAAAAAAATGACAAAAATAACTAAAATTACAAAAATGACAAAAAATACAAAAATTACAAAAATAACAAAAATTACAAAAATACAAAAAATACAAAAAATACAAAAATTACAAAAATTAAAAAATTACAAAAATTACAAAAATTACAAAAATTACAAAAATTACAAAAATTACAAAAATTACAAAAATTACAAAAATTACAAAAATTACAAAAATTACAAAAATTACAAAAATTACAAAAATTACAAAAATTACAAAAATTACAAAAATTACAAAAATTACAAAAATTACAAAAATTACAAAAATTACAAAAATTACAAAAATTACAAAAATTACAAAAATTACAAAAATTACAAAAATTACAAAAATTACAAAAATTACAAAAATTACAAAAATTACAAAAATTACAAAAATTACAAAAATTACAAAAATTACAAAAATTACAAAAATTACAAAAATTACAAAAATTACAAAAATTACAAAAATTACAAAAATTACAAAAATTACAAAAATTACAAAAATTACAAAAATTACAAAAATTACAAAAATTACAAAAATTATAAAAATTACAAAAATAACAAAAATTACAAAAATTACAAAAATTACAAAAATTACAAAAATTACAAAAATTACAAAAATTACAAAAATTACAAAAATTACAAAAATTACAAAAATTACAAAAATTACAAAAATTACAAAAATTACAAAAATTACAAAAATTGCAAAAATTACAAAAATTACAAAAATTACAAAAATTACAAAAATTACAAAAATTACAAAAATGACAAAAATTACAAAAATTACAAAAATTACAAAAATTACAAAAATTACAAAAATTACAAAAATTACAAAAATAACAAAAATTACAAAAATTACAAAAATTACAAAAATTACAAAAATTACAAAAATTACAAAAATTACAAAAATTACAAAAATTACAAAAATTACAAAAATTACAAAAATTACAAAAATAACAAAAATTACAAAAATTACAAAAATTACAAAAATTACAAAAATTACAAAAATTACAAAAATTACAAAAATTACAAAAATTACAAAAATTACAAAAATTACAAAAATTACAAAAATTACAAAAATTACAAAAATTACAAAAATTACAAAAATTACAAAAATTACAAAACTTAAAAAAATTACAAAAATTACAAAAAATAACAAAAATTATAAAAATGATAAAAATGACAAAAATTACAAAAATACAAAAATTACAAAAATTACAAAAATTACAAAAATTACAAAAATTACAAAAATTACAAAAATTACAAAAATGACAAAAATGACAAAAATTACAAAAATTACAAAAATAACAAAAATTACAAAAATTACAAAAATTACAAAAATTACAAAAATTACAAAAATTACAAAAATTACAAAAATTACAAAAATTACAAAAATTACAAAAATTACAAAAATTACAAAAATTACAAAAATTACAAAAATTACAAAAATTACAAAAATTACAAAAATTACAAAAATTACAAAAATTACAAAAATTACAAAAATTACAAAAATTACAAAAATTACAAAAATTACAAAAATTACAAAAATTACAAAAATTACAAAAATTACAAAAATTACAAAAACTACAAAAATTACAAAAATGACAAAACTTAAAAAAATTACAAAAATTACAAAAATGACAAAAATTACAAAAATTATAAAAATTACAAAAATTACAAAAATTACAAAAATGACAAAAATTACAAAAATTACAAAAATTACGAAAATTAAAAAATTACAAAAGTTACAAAAATTACAAAAATTACAAAAATTACAAAAATTACAAAAATTACAAAATTACAAAAATTACAAAAATTACAAAAATTACAAAAATTACGAAAATTATAAAAAATTACAAAAATTACAAAAATTACAAAAATTACAAAACTTATAAAAATGACAAAAATTACAAAAATTACAAAAATTACAAAAATTACAAAAATTACAAAAATTACAAAAATTACAAAAATTACAAAAATTACAAAATTACAAAAATTACAAAAATTACAAAAATAACAAAAATAACAAAAATTACAAAAATTACAAAAATTACAAAAATGACAAAAATGACAAAAATTACAAAAATTACAAAAATAACAAAAATTACAAAAATTACAAAAATTACAAAAATTACAAAAATTACAAAAATTACAAAAATTACAAAAATTACAAAAATTACAAAAATTACAAAAATTACAAAAATTACAAAAATTACAAAAATTACAAAAATTACAAAAATTACAAAAATTACAAAAATTACAAAAATTACAAAAATTACAAAAATTACAAAAATTACAAAAATTACAAAAATTACAAAAATTACAAAAATTACAAAAATTACAAAAATTACAAAAATTACAAAAATTACAAAAATTACAAAAATTACAAAAATTACAAAAATTACAAAAATTACAAAAATTACAAAAATTACAAAAATGACAAAACTTAAAAAAATTACAAAAATTACAAAAAATAACAAAAATTATAAAAATTATAAAAATGACAAAAATTACAAAAATTACAAAAATTACAAAAATTACAAAAATTACAAAAATTACAAAAATTACAAAAATTACAAAAATTACAAAAATTACAAAAATTACAAAAATTACAAAAATTACAAAAATTACAAAAATTGCAAAAATTACAAAAATTACAAAAATTTGTTCATTTTTGTCATTTTTGTCATTTTTGTCATTTTTGTCATTTTTGTCATTTTTGTCATTTTTGTCATTTTTGTCATTTTTGTCATTTTTGTCATTTTTGTCATTTTTGTCATTTTTGTCATTTTTGTCATTTTTGTCATTTTTGTCATTTTTGTCATTTTTGTCATTTTTGTCATTTTTGTCATTTTTGTCATTTTTGTCATTTTTGTCATTTTTGTCATTTTTGTCATTTTTGTCATTTTTGTCATTTTTGTCATTTTTGTCATTTTTGTCATTTTTGTCATTTTTGTCATGTTTGTCATTTTTGTCATTTTTGTCATTTTTGTCATTTTTGTCATTTTTGTCATTTTTGTCATTTTTGTCATTTTTGTCATTTTTGTCATTTTTGTCATTTTTGTCATTTTGTCATTTTTGTCATTTTTGTCATTTTTGTCATTTTTGTCATTTTTGTCATTTTTGTCATTTTTGTCATTTTTGTCATTTTTGTCATTTTTGTCATTTTTGTCATTTTTGTCATTTTTGTCATTTTTGTCATTTTTGTCATTTTTGTCATTTTTGTCATTTTTGTCATTTTTGTCATTTTTGACATTTTTGTCATTTTTGTCATTTTTGTCATTTTTGTCATTTTTGTCATTTTTGTCATTTTTGTCATTTTTGTCATTTTTGTCATTTTTGTCATTTTTGTCATTTTTGTCATTTTTGTCATTTTTGTCATTTTTGTCATTTTTGTCATTTTTGTCATTTTTGCCATTTTTGTCATTTTTGTCATTTTTGTCATTTTTGTCATTTTTGTCATTTTTGTCATTTTTGTCATTTTTGTCATTTTTGTCATTTCTGTCATTTTTGTCATTTTTGTCATTTTTGTCATTTTTGTCATTTTTGTCATTTTTGTCATTTTCGTATTTTTCGTGTTTTTCGTCATTTTTATTCCAGGACTGATAAAATATGTAAACGTGTTCCAGCCATACTAGGGCGGAATTTATTCATCGTGAAGTCACACCTTTGAAAAAGTTAAGCCAAGCATACTTCCTTCCTGTTTCCATCCATCGAGCTCCCGATCACCATCATCGATCGATTATTATGACCGATCGTCGTCGCCAGTTGTTAAGTCACGTTGTCACGTTTCTTTTCCTTAACATTTGTTGTTATTTCTGTCGTTTCGCCAAAGATAGAAAGAACGCGTTCCAGTAGCCCAGTCCTCGTCATCTCCAATCATTTTCGCCCAGTTCAACTCAATGGATTCCACGAGTTCAAGGCTGCGTCCCCAGTCTTACACAAATAACAATGGTCCGTCCCATTGAGGTGTAATGGGACGGACCAATCGATCGATTGGAACGAACAACAAGCTGGACACTCCCATCTGGGGTTGTTTCACCCCACCCTCCCCTTTTTGCCGTTAGCCGTCGCATGATTTATTATGCAAAACAGAAGCATAACTCACCTGAACGGGCGGCGATTCTAGAATGAGTGTTTATCTACATTTGTAAAACTATGACTGGAACTTATCTAAGATGTAAATTAGCGATCACCGTGAGTGGGTTCGAAGATCGAGTAAGCTCATGCGGGCAGGTGCCGGAGGCCTTAAACCTTAGATTTTATGGGGCTTTCTTAGAACGTTCTAAGCAGCTTGTCTCGACGTGAGAAAGTTTCGATCAATCAAGTGCAAAAACACAACTGCACAGAAGAGGAATAAGGAGGAAAACTAAATAATGCGAGAACAAAAAGATGCAAATGACTTCAATTATTTGCTTTCAATGGAAACTTTCATTTTCTTCAGTCTAGACACAGGATTGATTGTACTGGAGAGAGATTCCCACGCCAAGTCAGCTCATCCCTAGAAGTAGATAATTCGTCTGTTGATGACACAGGTACATCTGCGCGCTTTGAATGGTTAATTGGAGACTCGCTCAAATCAAGCCATAGTGCGGTAATTGTTGTTCTCGACACCAGGATCTCGATGCCGAGTATGGCATTTCAACTTTGAGCAGATTAAAATTCTCCAAACGCCATAGATCCTACTCTAATCCGGACGAACGTTTAGCAATCACGATTCTCTACGATTTCATTCCTAGTTCGCCGAAGCCACTGTCTGTCTATCTGTACGTATGCCTCCTAAATAGATAAATGGTCGGTCGGATTGATTATCCGTTTAACCTTTGCTGACCACCGCTGATCGTTTGCCGTTTTGCGGCCACAAATCGGAGGTTCTACCGACAACAATTAAAGCTCAATGAGCAAATAAATGTTTTTTTTTTTCATTTCTACATATGCGATCCGGTTCCAGCTAACTTTGAGCTAGGGGTGTCACTAGAATTAATGGATTGAAAACAAACATGTTCACTCCACCAAACTCGGATTCGAAAGGCTAGTCCTACAGTATTGGAAACTTTATTTGCGTTATTGTTTATCTGATCGATCATGAAGTCATAAATCACTGCAAGGTAGTTTCTGGTAATTGATAAACGATCAACTCCTAACTGTAAATCTATAACTGCCTGATTTGATGTGGACGTTTACCTTTATATTGCCAATAAATTATTTATAACTGTATTACTAGGAACACGATTTCTAATTGAATTTATCATAAAATCAGCAAACTGTTACTAACGACCTGTAATGGGAAACTTCGCAGATTTAGAAGTGAAATCAATTATTTGAAATTGTTTGGTGACAAAAATGGCAAAAGTTTTTGTCTTGATCTTTACACTTTACACATTCGTCAGTCTGATGGCATAAATTTTCATTCGTTTTTCCCTATTAAGTTTCAGAAAAAAAAAATCTTTAAAAAAAGTTTTGGCGGTTTTTTCGGTATAAGCACAATCTTTTTTTGTTTCCATTGTATTAAATCCCTGCACGTTTGTTGCAATCAAAGCAACCCGTTTGTTCTACTCGACCAGAAAGCTGTCAGAGGGTGAAAAAAGTCGCGTCATAAAATAAGATCAGCTCATCGGTTCGGCTGTTCCGGCATTTCCAGTGCTCTAAATTTGAAGAAAAGGTGTTGTTTGTCCATTTTAGTGTCCTGGTAAGTATTTCCCATAAAATTAATCATGTAAATCATGAAAACAAACAAAAAATAAAGATTTCCTTCCGCCTACTCTGTTTTCAGCGAAAAAGCGATGGGTCAGGTACAGCACTGCACGGAGGTCCAGCGAGCGATCTTCCGGAATCTGTACAAGGCTGGCAAAAGCCAACGCGAGATTGCCGACTACTTAGGTAGGTCTAAAACTTCCGTTTTCAACGCGCTTCACAGCACCGGCAAACGGGCCACGCAAAAGGACCTTTCAAAGCGTCCAAGCAGATCAGAGACAGCAGTTCAGCGACGATTGGCGGAGAAGGAACTAGGAGGAAAAAGTCCCCGGAAGGTGCCGATGCTGACGCCGAAGCACTTGAAGGCTGAAGTATGCGAAGGACCACTTCGATTGGGTCGGTCCGGAAAAGGAGAAACTATGGAGAAATGTGCTGTGGTCGGATGAGACCTTAGTGAACCTCATCGGCTCGGACGGAAAGAGTTGAGTCCATCGCACACTCGGCTGTGCGTATATGCCCCAGTATACAAATAAAACATTCAAACATGGAGGAGGTAGCATCATGGTGTGGGGGTGCTTTTCTTGGTACGGGGTGGGTCCCTTGTACTGGATTGACCGGATTATAGACCAGCATCTTTACGCCCAGATACTTCGGGAAGTAATGCTGCCACACGCCGAGTGGTTGATGCCCCTAAAGTGGCAGTTCCAGCAGGACAACGACCCCAAACATACCGCTAAAACGGTTAAAAAGTGGTTCCAGGATAATAGAGTAGACGTTATGGAGTGGCCAGCACAGTCCCCTGATCTCAATCCCATAGAGAACCTATGGGAAATAGTTAAACGTAAGGTGTACACCGAAAAATCAAAAAAACAAGCAGCAGCTGTGGGAGAGAATCCAGGCGGTGTGGTACGCTATCCCGGTGAGAACGTGCCAAAAGCTGGTGGAGTCGATGCCGAACCGGGTGCAAGAAGTGATGCGTAATAAGGGTTATACCACCCTGCCACCTACCACCCCAGTGTGACGCACACGGAACAGTTCCTGACTTTCGGCAACACTGCAGCTTTATCGGGCTAACAACACCCTGCAGGACTACCAACTGTGACAGCACAGCTGTCATCTTGCAGCCGCCGACCAAATGGGAAACCACATGGAATCATCCTCTTTTCCTCGTGGACCGTCGACCAGGTTGGACGCACTTGGACGATTCCTCTCCGGTGGCAAGCAGCCACACATTTTGGCGACCGTGGCAGGCTGTTCATTTTTTAGAACATTAAGAACCGTGGAGAGGGAATCGTCCAATTGCAAGTGAATTTGTTTTTCTTTTAATTAGCGCAAAAAGGTGTGTGCAGTGAAAGTGGAAGTGTGAAAAAGTGGCAAAAAAAATTTAACAAAACCCGAAAGAAATCGGCACCGGTAAGTCATCAATTTTTTTCTTCTTACACCCATCGTTGGCGTCATTTTTATTCATGTTGGCCTCTTGAATTTCTCTCTCTCTCTGATTGGTAGCCATTTTGTAATGTGCGTGGAGTGGGGGAAATATGAAATAAGTATGAACTAAACTAGATTCCCTGGTGTAACTCAACAAAGTGTGGAAAATTTTTCAACAGTATAACCTTCCATGGAATTTTGTATAGTAATCAAAAATTGTGTGAGCAAAATTCTTGAGTTATCGTTAAATACAAGCGTAGTTATTCGTTTATATTAGTTGGTCAACAAATCTGATTTTTTTAAGCGATTTTTTTTTTTGAAATTTCCGTCTGCTGAGAGTAAAAACGCACAAGCAGAAAAATAAAAATAAGTTTCAAAAGAAAGTGTTTCAAAAGAACAAAGTTTTTTCCCTTTTATTTCGGGACAAATTAAAATTACTGAGACTTAATACATTTTTTTTTGTTTGCTTCTTAGAAATGTTTTCTCTTGAATCAAAAGAATGTTTTGATTCAATATCTAAAGTGATTTCATTCAAAATCTCAAATCCCTTGAATCTATAGCGTTTTCGTTTAATGACTTAAATTTTTCCTTTATTTTGAAACCATTTTTTCCTTTGATCAAATTATTTTCCTTCGTTTTCTACAAAAATTGAGTACCACGAATAGTTCTTTTGAAAAAGAATAATGAATTGATTTCTGAAATATTTTTATTCATCTTTTGCCACTGCGTTTTCTTCCTGATCCAGACTTAGGGAAGTCTACCTGTGAAAGGGAGTAAGGTTGAGGGCCTTTGAATAAGCTGGGCACAACTGAGTGACAAAAGTGCTTTCCCAAAACGATGAAGGTTGAGGTTGATTTACAAAGGCTTTTCTGGTCAAGGAACAAATCAATTAAACCGTGAAGTCATTCCACCTGCCGGTTGAGTGTCTGTCGACGTATCGTATCGTCTTGAAGTTCCGCAGCTTCCAACATAGTGGACCTATACAAACTTGGTTGTGACGGGACCTCCAGCCATAGGCTTGTAATAGTTGTTGCGATGGGACTTCCAACTAGATGCTCATGTTTCTGATCGTGACGGGACATCCGATGGAAACGCGGTTGCGACGGGACATCCAATCGAGAGCAAGAATTTCTAGTTGTGAGGGGACATCCAGCAAAATGAAAAATGTTTGGTTTCTGATTGTGACGGGACATCCAATGGAAACTGGTTGCGACGGGACATCCAACCAGAGGCTTGCAATAGTTGTTGCGATGGGACTTCCAACTAGATGCTCATGTTTCTGATCGTGACGGGACATCCGATGGAAACGCGGTTGCGACGGGACATCCAACCAAGAGTAAGAATGCCTAGTTGTTAGGGGACAGCCAACGAAATGTTTAGTTTCTGATTGTGACGGGACATCCAATGGAAACTCAGTTGCGAAGGGACATCCAACCAAAGACTTGATATAGTTATTGCGATGAGACTTCCAACTAGATGCTCATGTTTCAGATCATAACGGGACATCCAATGGAACCGCGGTTGCGACGGGACACCCAACCAAAAAAAGCAAGTAACTGTAGTTGCTTGGGATGTTTAGTTCCTGATTGTGACGACACATGCAATAGAAACTCCCAGCCACAATGGGAAACGAAAGAAAATGGAAAAAAAAATTTGTTTGTCACAATGAGACGAATAAAATTTGATGTTTTAAATAAATTTATGGTTGTCACGAGATCGCCAAGCGGTGCGCGAAGCTCTTTGTTACAATGAGAAACCTTAAAGTAATATGATTGTAGTATCGTTTGGGAGCAGATGAAACAGTTCGATAGGAACGTCGAAAATACCTTTCTTTCAGTGACTACATAATATAATACAAATAAGTTTGCTTTGGTTTTTCTTTTATTCTTCCAAAAGATAATTTTTGGTTTATTTTGACGTTTTCGCACAGACGACCAATAGTTTTTACATGTGATTATTGCTTGGAAATTCAACGTTTTCAAGACTTTTAAAATCAAGAATAAAATAAACAAATAAATAAATAAAATCTACATAATGTGTAATTGGCAATATATTTTAGAAAAGAAAGAGAGAGGGAAAGAGAAAAGAGATATTTAGATGGGGTTAATAAATGAAATAAAACAAAGTAAGGTATTGTAAGCATACTCAAACGATTTCAGCATTAGAAATGCCAGGCGGACGGTTTGTGCGAACCGAAGACTACATGTCTTCAGACGAGGAAGATCTTCCTGTTAAAAACACTGAAAATGCATCGGCGGCATGCCCAGCAGAAATCCCGCCTATTGATGATCGAGTACAGGAGATTCCGGTTGCAGTTTTCCCAGAGGACATTTCTCAGCGATTGTTAATACTCGAAAAGGCCCTGGTCGATCTCACACAAGCTTTGATCGAGAAAGAGAGGGTTGAGAAACCAGAAACCACAATTGTTGGCCAAAATTCCACCCATGAACCAGAGGCTTCTAACAGCAATACCATCCCTGGAACGGCCAACTTCCCAGGTGTACGTTGGGATCACGTGCGCTCTTTTCCGCAAGGAGTAGCAACGAGCCAAATGTGGGTGGAATGGGCTAAATTCAAAGCGAACTTTGATCTTACCGCAGACTTGAACAGCGTGACCGGATTCCATCGGGTTCAAATGTTGTTTCTCATGATGGGTGAACAACTCCAGGAGATCCTGAGGGCCAACAACATCCTTCCACACCCTACTGAACCTAACCCTTACGCGTCGTTTGTTGAGAGGGTTGATAACTTTTTAAGGTCTCTTGTGGATGCAACGGCTGAACATGGAGCATTCCTAGAAATGCGACAGTCCATTGACGAATCCGTCGTTGCTTTCTATGCTAGATTGAAGGCAAGGGCAAAGCTGTGCGGATATGGAGACCGCGAAGACGCTCTGATCAGATTCCAGCTACTCAAAGGGATGAGGAACCAATCAATCGCTGCTGATGCCCAGATCTACAACACGGATACGGCATCAGTCGTCCAAGCCGGTACACGTGCGGAAGCTTTCACAACAAAGGTGTCAACAGCGAGTAACCCCGAGATCGCAGCCATCGTACGACATCAGAAAACGCCAAAAATTTGACGGGAGCAACCCTAGTTGGAGAAATCGCTGCCCAAATTGCGACAACGAAAGACATCATGGAGTGGTATGCCCTGCTATCAACAAGCAGTGCAGGAAATGCGGTAGAGGCGGACATTACGCCAGGGTGTGTAGATCCCGTGAAGCTACATCCAAAACAACCGATCACCCAAAGATCTCGGACGTATCTAACAATGAACAGGTATAGCTGTTAACAGATTTAGATTTTGTTTTCTCTTTTTCTTCGTTTGAAATCCCTTTTTTTGTTCATTGTTTTGCTTAATAAAATAAATACGATCTAGCGTTATCATTGAGTTTTTCCTGTGTTATATTTTTCGTTTACAGCCGATGAGGCCTTACAACTCGAATAATGCACTTATCCAATGTCGAGTGGGTTCTTCAAAACCGATTACCTTCCTCATTGACTCTGGATCAGACGTAAATGTTATAGGGGGTACCGATTGGGCCTTCCTTAGAAAGGAATACGAGCTAGGATTGGCCAAATTAGAAATCAGTCACCCTCCTGAATCCTATATAGTTAAAGCTTTTGCCTCAAAACGGCCGATGGGGGTAACATTATCATTTATAGCCAGTGTGGAAACTGTGGAGCTAGGAAAACCTACAGTACGGGCGAAATTTCTGGTTATACCAGATGGTACCAGATCGCTGCTTGGTCGAGAAACAGCCTGTATCATGAATGTATTGAAAATGGGCCTTAGCATTAATGTATGCAACTCTCCGTCTACAATCCAGCCATTCCCAAAAATGCCAGGGGTAAAGGTCAATTTTTGTATTGACAAATCAGTTGTCCCCGTTAGAAACGCGTACTTCAATGTACCTGCTGCATTTAGGGACGGGGCAAGGCGGAGGTTAGAAATGATGGAAGCCCAGAATATTATCGAAAGAGTGAAGGCCGCACCTGAGTGGATAAGTGGCATGTCGGCCGTAACAAAAGGCCGAGATGATTTTCGTCTAGTAGTAAATATGAGGGCCCCGAACAAGGCCATTAAGCGCGAGTATTTTCGCTTACCACTTTTGAATGAAATGCGAATCAAACTCCATGGGGCCAAATTCTTTACTAAGCTCGACCTTAGCAGTGCATATTACCATCTTGAACTTACTAGGAGATCTCGGGAGCTAACTACCTTTCTTGCGGAAAATGGAATGTATCGTTTTACAAGGCTTATGTTTGGAGTAAACTGCGCTCCCGAGATCTTCCAAAGAGAAATGAGCCGGATCCTTTCGGAAGTCGAAAACGTAATTGTCTACATCGACGATATTTTGATATTTTCCAATTGTCCTAAACACCTCACGGAAAGCGTTAGAGTAGTGCTGGGTATACTAAGACAAAACAACTTGACCCTGAACAAGGACAAATGCGAGTTTGATAAGCAGAGAATACGTTTTTTGGGGCACGAACTAGATGCGGAAGGTTTTCATATAGATGAAAAGAAAGTAGCTGATCTTCAAAAATTTCGGGAACCACGTAACGTATCAGAACTTAGAAGCTTTCTTGGGTTAGCCTCTTTTGTAAGCTCATAAATTAATAACTTCGCCGATCTCGCTAGTCCTTTGTGGGCCGTGATATCTAATCAATCTTGGTCTTGGGGAGAAGAACAAGCAAAGGCATTTGATCGAATTAAGGAACAAATTTCAAAATCTACCGTGACGCTGGGATACTTTTCGGATCAAGATAGAACAATACTTTATACTGACGCTTCGCCTGTTGCGCTGGGTGCGGTGCTTGTGCAAGAGAATAGCAACCAACAAAGTCGGGTTATAAGCTTTACTTCCAAATCTTTGACAGCAACTGAGCAAAAATATGCACAGAATCAGAGAGAAGCGTTGAGTGCTGCTTGGGCAGTCGAACACTTTTCGTACTTCCTGTTAGGTCGACGATTCACATTGAGAACCGATGCAAAAGGAGTCGCATTCATTTTAGATCGTTCAAGGGAAGATTCGAAACGTGCCCTAACAAGAGCGGATGGCTGGGCGCTACCCCTAAGCCCTTATAGATATGATATTGAATACGTACGCGGGCGGGACAACATCGCAGACCCTTCCTCGAGACTCTATAACGGAACAGATGAACCATTTGAAGAAGATAACAGTCCTTGGGAAATAGCAAGACTAGAAATAAAGAGTTGTCAGTTTCTGACTGAAAGTGAAATCAGGGAAGAGACTGCTAAAGATGATGTCTTAATTCAAGTAATGCAATCATTAGACTCAGGAGAATGGCCTCAACAATTACATAGGTGTGATACGTCTTTCATCAGCAAATCTCCCTGCATATACATATTTCCTTGAAACGCCTGGTACTTCAAAATTTCTTCGGGCCATTTTTTCAGCAACGTTTAGATACTTAATCACTGTTTGTAGCTCGTCATCGACGGACAGTTCTTGCTTAACCTGACTATTCGTTAAAGCTAGTAGTTGATGACTCAGTACATTAGTATCAGCTGAAACGGAACACAGTTCGTGTGGCTCTTTAGTTTTGCCAAACTCAGGATCTTCCTTATGCATACATATTCTAGAAGCCGCATCTGCTATGTTACTGTCTCCAGAGACATGTTCAAAATCGAAATCGTAATGGTTCATTCTCAAAAACCAGCCTTCCGCTCTAGACATTATTCGTTTGCCCATGTCTTTTCGATCTTTGGTTTTTATCATAAACATTAATGCTTCGCTGTCAGATCGTAGAATGAACCGCCGTCCAAGAAGGTAGTATGCAAATCGTTCCATTGCCCATATAATAGCAAGCGCCTCACGGTGAAGTTGTGGATACTTACTCTCGGCAATTGTCAAGCTTTTCGAAGCACACGCGATAATACGCTTTTCTTTTGAAATAGTATCCACCTGTACCAGAACGGCACCGAGTCCCCAAGGAGAGGCATCTGTATAAAGCAATGTATCGTCATGGTCACTGAAAAATCCTCGTTTAATCATATTTTCTTCAACGGCCAGCTTTAATTCATCGAAAGCTTTCTGGTGCTCATCGCGCCAATCAAATTTGGTTCTTACTGTAAGCAAATCACGCAGAGGCTTTGTTTTATGTGAGAAATGCTTTATAAATGGGCTTACGAACGTCAACATACCAAGAAAACTACGCAGCTCTGATTGATCATTTGGTCTTCTGAAGAATTTAATGTCGGAAATCTTCTTAGCTTCTGGCAAAATACCAGTCCCGTCGATTTGAAATCCGAGAAAATTAATTGTAGTTTGGTTGTACATTGACTTTTCTTCATTTATTGTCAAATTGTTTGCATTAAGAACCTTTTTGATTTCCGCTACTAAAAATTGTAGTTGGGCCAAGTTCGATGCGTAGATCAGCAGATCATCAAGGTACACGATAACATTTCTACATTTCAGCAAGATCTTCTCCATAATCCGCTGAAAAAGCTCTGGCGCACATGACAGACCAAACGGTAACCTTTTAAAACGCATTAGTCCATTGGCTGTCATAAACGTCGTAATGTGTCGGACGTCCCGGTGAAGCTCAAGATGAAAATAGGCATCTTTGAGGTCAAGTTTTGTAAAAAACATTCTTCCACCCTGACTTGGAATTTCGGCCCAAAGTTTTTCCAACGATGGCATCGGGTATGGTTCTCTTATAATAGATTTATTCACCTCACGATAGTCTACAACTATGCGAAAATCCTTAACACCTTTGGGGACCAGGACCAGAGGTGAAACGTGAGAAATTATATCGTCTTCCTTGTCAGCACGCTCGATAATACCTCTTGATTCCATCATCTTGAGTCTAGCATTAGTTGGTTCTTCGAAAGCCCTGGGGATGTTATATCGAATAATTTGTTTTGGCTGAATTGAACTATCCATGCGAAACTTTATACTTTCGTTTGGAATTTTGGGGAATTCTAAAATCTGAAGGCTTTCGTGGTCAGCTGCCGGTATGACGAAATTAATACATTCATGCACGTCGACGCCGATGCGAATTAAACCTAATTCACAAGATGTTTCGTAACTTAGCAATGATAGTTGTGTTCCGTCAACAACAAAAAATTTTGCTAGTCGCAGGGGTCGGTGACTGTTTTGAACACCTATATATGCCCTGAAAGAGCAAAGCACATCCAATGGATGCTGGCTTGCATAGCTTTTCAAGACTTCCTCAGGATGTGGGATTACATCCTGTATTACTGTGGAACAATTTTTCTTTAAGGAGGTCCAACCATTTTTAGTAATCGTATTAACTGTAGCTCCAGAGTCCACTAAAAACTTGAATACTTCACTTCCAATCGTGCACTCAATTACTCTGGGATCATCATACGAAGATAAAAACTTATCACTTCCAGTAAGTAACTGAAACAGTAAATAAGATGGGATTATGAAAACATAATTATGTTTGTAGTAACAACATTTTATTTATATTTAAGATTATTTATTGCAAAACAAATAAGTAATGGAAACAAAACAATTAACTTTCAGATTCTGTTATATCAATAATTTTCTTCAGTGGTATCTACCTGATTGATTTTGCCGATCTCATCTTTGAGTGGCTCGCGGTGGTTTGGAGTTTGCTTTGGGTAGAATTCATTCCTTGACGACGTTGAAAACATCCGGTTTCTACCTCCTGTACGGCAAAATTCGGTGTAGTGACCCCAGTGGGAGCACACTTTACATTTCACGAAAAACGCTTTGCACTGACGTGGCTCATGGTTTTCTCCACATCGTGTACAATCATAAGAGTATATCTGTCTGTCCTTATACGTGAAACGATTATTTTCAAAATCCCTTTCACGGCGAGAGTCCTGTTGATTTGAGCGATGTTGGTACTCAGGCCTGCGATATTCGCGATTAAAATTAGATGTACGACCCACCTGATAACCACGCTGGCGATAGGGCCCTTCACGATATGTCTGTCTCGGACGATGGAAAACAGCATTTACCGGTCGTAACATTCCACTATTCGGTTCGATCTCAGAATCAGGGGTTTTTAAGACTGCTTTTTCATCTGCTTCTGAACGGATGAAATCCAAGTGTTTTCCATGAGCTATAATTTTCTCCAATTCATTCCCAAATAGTCCTGACATCTCATAGAGCTTGCTCGCAATGCTCGGTATGGATCGTCTCATCAATGCTTGAACTAACTCCTCATTATGCTGCTCCCTCGGAAAACTGCAAAATTTTGCTTGGTGTTCCAAACGCAGTACATAGTCCGCAAACGATTCAGAATCTGCCATGCGCATTTCGCGAAACTTGAACCTTTCTTTGGTGACGTCGCAAATTTGATTGAAATAACTGTCCAATGCAATCATAGTGGCGTCATAACAAACTAGTGAATCTTCAGCTATGAGTTTCTCTTGCATCTCAATCACACTGAGTAAATAGTCACCAGCGAAGATTTTCATTCCAGTGAGCTTTGTATTCTGATCGACAGGCGCCTTGCATGAGACGATACGCTCAAATTGATTCCGGAAACGAATCCATTCGGCTTTGCGCTTATGAGTCGGAAGCGAACCGTCAAATTCCGTCAATGGCCATGTTCCAGACAGCCATTCGCTTCGTGACCTGGGAGTTTGCCTTTCCGTTGTGGGAGTTTGCCTTTCCGTGTACTGTGGTTTTTTTGTCTCTGCATTCTTCCTACGATCATCATCGGAATCACTGGATACTGATGCATCCGCCTCATGCCATAATCCGCTCATTACTAAAAATAAAACACAATCATGTACGTTCATCATTTTTTTTTTTTTTTAATTTTGAAATTTTATGTGGCTGAAACTATTAGAGCGAGAACAATAAAAAAATATAAGACGAAGACAAAAAAAAATCTTTGAAATGACGAAGCAAAACGAAATTACCAAACATTGCCACAATTCAATTCAGTTCTAGTTAATTTATGCTGAATAAAGTAAAAGTCATCCTACCTGTATTGTTGTAAACAAAAATTCACCTTAATGTGAAACTATCAGTACGAAATTGTCTTAAACAAATTTGCGAAACACACTTGCAAAAATGGCTACCCGCATCCGACAAACACTTTTCGCGATCAACGAGTTGTAATGCAAACAAGAGCACTTATAATTGTTTTTTTTTTTTTTGGCAAAATTTTAGTAGATGGATTGTGGTATCCTTTGTACACTGAGGGAAATTCATACCATATTTATTCGAGACAATTATTAAAAATCTATAAACTATATGTAAACATATTTATAAATATATTTATTTTTGATTGTTGTGACAAATATTGAAGATGTATAAATCATGTTTCTAAATGTTTTTACTGTTGATGCCCTGAACACGCTTAGAGATGCTTGTAAACAATTCTTGTATTCCTGCTTTTATTTATTGCTCTTAGTGTTACATCAACCCTATACAGTACCAAAAAATTCCCATTACGTATTATCACTTTTACAGCAATCCGTAACACCGTTAAACTGAAAATTAATTAATAAATGTTTTGGTTTGATTCTATTAAATGAGCAGTTTTTTTTTTTCGTTTTCAATATTTCTCAGTGTCGTTGTTCGTAGCAGGAGATGGATTTTGGTACAGAAAATTAAGTTGTCAAAAAAATCTATGGATGTGTTCGTGTGAATTTTTCTGAAAAAGGTTGCCAGATATATATACTTTGACTAAGTTTTCCAACGAAAATTTTTTACTGAGTTTGAGTAAATCGGTTTATTCAAAATTAATGCTTCTAGGGAGAAAACAGAAAACTTTGAACTTCTAGAATGAAGTTTTTTTTTTTTCAAATTTCGTTTTCTCATAACAAAGTGACATTTACAGTTCATTTCAATTTTTCCGGCACTGCCATGAGGTGAAACTCGGCTTTAGTGCATTTGTCATGGGCCGAACCCGACTGATTTCAATTTTTCCGGCACTGCCATGAGCTGAACTCGGCTTGTGTGCATTTGTCATGGGTCGAACCCGACTGATTTCAATTTTTCCGGCACTGCCATGAGCTGAAACTCGGCTTTTGTGCATTTGTCATGGGTCGAACCCGACTGATTTTAATTTTTCCGGCACTGCCATGAGCTGAAACTCGGCTTTTGTGCATTTGTCATGGGTCAAACCCGACTGATTTCTACTTTTCCGGCACTGCCATGAGCTGAAACTCGGCTTTTGTGCTTACATTAAATTTTTGATTATAAATTTTGGTTTTATTTTATTTATTTATTTTTTTTTTTTTACACTGCCATGAGCTTACACTCGGCTTGAGTGTTTAGTCATGTTCTTACTTTGCTTTTCCCAATTTTCAATTTTTGGATATTGTTTTATATATTATACTTATTTTCAAACTAGCTCATATTCCAAATTTGTAATTCAATTTCACTGTTATTAGATCTGCTTGAAATGATTACATTTTTCTGTTAAATAGCTTGAATAATAAATTTATTTACATTGTTGAACTTCTGGCAACACTGCATACATTTATTCGAATCATTTACATATACTACCATAAAGAATAAAACTGATTGTCATCCATCTTTCCTGATTTCAATTTCATCGTCTAATTCTCATTTATCCTCATTTCCTTTCAATTCACAATTAATTTCTCTTACCTGAAGAAACCAGATATAGCTGGCAAGGATCGCCAATGTGATATTTCCGTTTTTATTACACAATAATCTCGTCCAAATACTTGAGCACTACAAGACCACATCGTCCTTTATTTATCAGCTTACACTCTAAAACTCAACCTAACATACATGCTCATCTCAAAACCCCACAATAGGTATCGAGCAATAGAAAAAGACCTCCATGTTAGAGAAGGAATCGTTATAAAACAAGGTTGCACCGTCATACCTTCATCGTTGCGTACTAAAACGTTAGAAATCGCCCATAGGGGCCACCCAATGGCTGCGAAACTAAAGTCCATTCTAAGGGAGCGTGTATGGTGGCCTGGAATGTCAACGGGCGCAGGAAAATGGGTTGCTTCATGCCAACCATGCGCAACGAATGGTAAACCCGAAAAACCAACACCTATGCGTCGCAAAATAGCTCCAAAATCATCCTGGGAAACCATTGCCATAGATTTCAATGGACCATATCAAAGGTTTGGTGGAATTTACGTACTCGTCATCGTTGATTACCGTTCACGGTACTTGATAGCCCGGGTAGTAAAGTCTACTAGCTTCGAATCAACCAGGAAGGTACTTGAAGAAATCTTCTCCCGAGACGGATACCCAGACAGCATAAAGAGTGACAACGGACCTCCTTTCAATGGGGAAGAATACAAACTATATTGTTCTGAACGCGGCATTAAAGTGATTTCGTCAACTCCATTATTCCCTCAACAAAACGGACTAGTTGAGCGTTATATGAAACTGGTCAACAAGGCTATGGCAACGGCAGTTTCTACAGGTAACGATTACAATGAGGAATTGCAAGCAGCTGTACAGTCACACAACGCAGCGGCGCATTCCGTTACAAAAGTGCCCCCTGAAGAAGTGATGTATGGGAGGAAAATTAAAAGATGCCTGCCTCTTCTAGAACGCGGAAACGTTTCGCATGATGAAACATTACTGAACGAACGTGACCGCAAGGCGAAAATAAAATCCAAAGAAATTGAGGATAAGCGAAGAGGAGCGAAAGAATGCGCTGTTAAAATTGGAGATACAGTTATCATTGAACGACAGGTACGGTTCAAAGGAGACAGTCGATTTGGTCCTCAAAGATTTGTCGTTTATGGTGAGGACAATGGCAACCTTCTTCTCAAAGGAGAAAATGGGCAGACTATCGAGCGTCATGTTACAATGACCAAGAAAGTATCCGAATGGCGGAAATCCCCGACAATTCCTCTTGAAGACCAAGAAGAAAATGAAACTTCTTTACTGAATCGCCCATACAGAAATAAGAAAGCTCCAACATACCTCGGGGATTACGTGTAATGCTGTAACAGTTGTCCAACAAAAATATCGATACTTAAATAAAATGCAAACCATTATAACTATAACCATTTAATATGTTCTTTCGTTTGTTAAAGGGAATGCGAAAATCCAAAAAAAGCAATAGAGCAACGTTTTTTTTCTCTTATTCATTTTTTTTTCTTTTAAGTAGAAGGGAGATGTGACGCACACGGAACAGTTCCTGACTTTCGGCAACACTGCAGCTTTATCGGGCTAACAACACCCTGCAGGACTACCAACTGTGACAGCACAGCTGTCATCTTGCAGCCGCCGACCAAATGGGAAACCACATGGAATCATCCTCTTTTCCTCGTGGACCGTCGACCAGGTTGGACGCACTTGGACGATTCCTCTCCGGTGGCAAGCAGCCACACACCCAGTACTAACCCTGCAAATCGACCATGGTATGAATTTCCTTTTTTTTTTTAAAATTTTTTTACCATGAATTCTAAAGCGGTCCTATTTTATGTCGCGTTATTTTAGTCAGTGAGTATGCTTAAAACGCATTTTTAAATAAAGGACAATTGTTTTAACTACGGATGATTTTAAATTCTTCGAAGAATGGAATTTACAATTTGTAAATGGTTTGATGCACTTAAATGCAATTTTTTTCTCAAAGTTTTGTCACTTTCTGTTTTGGATTGAGCTGTGGTCCTATTCTATTGTCCGACACTGTATTTATTAGTTTTAAGCGACGATTCAATCACCCGCACTAACTGAAGCTACCTAATATAGACTTTAAGTAATTTAAGGATAACCAATCAATCGTTTTAATAAAATTTGGATAACAATTTTACCTCTACAGTCTACACTCACTAGCTCTACGGAATCTATTTTCGTTCACAATGTTTTTGCGCGTAATGCTGTTTTTTTTCCTTCTCTCTGGCGCTGCTCGCACGGACCATGGTGATCCATAGTGCTAGTGTTACTTTTCGCTGCCAGTTGACAGCCAATAGATGTGTGGGAAGTCGTTGTTATTGGGAAGGTGCGACACTCCCTCTCGGTACGCCACTGTCATCCTGTGGCGTACCTCTAGTTACACCAGCGTCCAATACAACAATCTTGGTAACCGGTCTCTCCAAGAGCCCCTTCGATGTCTACACCGTCACGCAACCAACCTGCCCATCTTGGGCTAAGATCGCCTTCACCACTCGTTCTCTCGGCCAGCAGTTCCTCTTCCAGAACGTGTCTGCGTACTGTTGTGCCATCTTCCAGGAACGCTTCAGCACAATCTGTCTGTCGTCGAAAATTATCGGGGGTTTACTACAGTGTGGGTGGTTCACTGTCGTTGTCAACCGATATGTCGGTTAGCGGTCGAGAGTTTACGATCATCTCGATCTCCATCAGCATGAAGCGAAGAATCTCGTCCGAGGATAAACGTTTATTGTTTTCTTTACGGACTGTTTAAGACGTTCCCAGCAGTCACCGAAATGTGGAGCGGCCGGAGGGCTGAACGTCCACTTTGTGGTTGGGTTGACGAACTCCACCTCCACCAGCTCCCTTGAGGCTCCGATGAAGTCGGTACCCCTGTCACTCAGCATCTTCAAAGGCAAGCCTCTCCTCGCGATGAAATTATGCAGCGCTAAGATACACGAGTTTGTGGTCAGCGGATGTACGATCTCGATGCGCACACCTCTGGTGATCATTTAGATGAGCAGGACTCCCCATCGCTGCTCCAAACGTCTACCAACTACGACAGACAACGGTTCAAAGCATTCGATTCCGGTATACGAGAATGTACGCTGGTGTCGACCAGGCAGGCGGAAGGTTGTCCATCGCAGTTGGTTTCGGGTTCGTTTACCGAATTTTGCACCATTGGCAGTTTATTCGGCCTCGGTCGAGCTCGGAACGAAGACGAGGAATGTTTTACTTGAGACGGATTTCGTTAAGCGCGGTTTGGTGATTTTGATTATGTATTTTGCATAGTAGTCCTCAATCACCAAGTTCGTCACGTAATGCTGCTTTGAAAGTATGACGGGATTCTTGCTAGTCTCATCTGCCCACTTGCACTCGCTAATCCGACCTCGCAATCGTAGAACATCGTGCTCGTCGTCTGAATGGGCTTGAGCAGTGAACGTTCCCATGGTCTCCGCGGCTCAGCAAGATCTCAACCTCGTAGTGTTTCGGTGACAGCTTAAACGAGAAGGCGTTGGCTGTAGTGTCCCGCCACATCTCGAGGACCTTTTCTCTGGACATCTCTGGACCGAAGCTTAGGTTCTTTTCCACGGTTGACTTCTCATGCAGACTTTCGACGACATAACTGTTCTCCTCATACTCGGACATTTCCGCCAACATCGCGGCCGCTTGATGAGGGTCCATCTTCAGGCACTTGAGTAGACAGTCCAGACTTTTCAGGGCTATCCCTCTGCTACTAGGCAAATTTATTCGGCCGTAACGCCAGAATTCGGTCTCGTAACGGATTTCTATCAACTGCGTCTTCACCTTTCGACAGTATCAACTTAAACGAGCCGGCAATCCCCAGTGACTCGATCGAGAAATTCTCCTTCAGGGCAAGGTTCAGCTCTGTGTCGTGCTCCTTGATACATGGACGGATGTGTAAACAGTGATGGCCGCTGTAGACTGTATCCCTCGCATCGGGCTCCGTTGAACAGGGACCGTACATGGTCCAACCGAGTCGCGTATTAGCCACCATTGGCTCGTTCTCGCCTCGTTCAATGTTCCTCAACGAGTTTCCTTGGCGGCCATTGTTAATTCCAATAAGAATTCGAAGAGAGGCACTGTCTTAGAACTGCAGCGGCAGACCGGCGAGATAGCTATACTTCGCCACCGTCCTTGGAATCGACACTGGCTGCTTCGGAAGACAAAGACCACGAACCGTACGAACCTCTGGCATCTCGAACACATCAGGTACTCCGCTGATCCCGGAAATCTTCACAGATATCACGACCGATTTGTTTTCTTCGCGGCTATGACCACCACTCCAATCAAGGCAAAACGGATGGCAAGTGCCTTTCAACCCTAACTCCTTCAGCAGACTGTGATCCATGAAGAGTAGCCGACGATCCATCGTCGAGGAACGCATAGGTTTTGACTTGCTTTCTCCTACCGTAAATAGTCACCGGAACGAAACGGAACAAGCTTGCCTTTTCATTTTAGCACACTTATAATTTGTAAACAAAGATAACGAGCAACACCCCACTCCACATCTTCACGCCTACTTACTGAAAAAGTTAGAGAACCTAATATTTTAAAGACCTTGCTTGTAGTTTTCTGTACGATTCGTCAGCCTGCTATGACGCTTGTCATCGTGAAGCAGACTGCTGTGCTCAAACGTACACTCATTTTTTTCGCATGGCTCCTTCACCTGGCACGCTCCATAGTGCCTACGCAGGCATTTCCTACACATATTCTGCTCCTTTACAATCTTTCAGCGGGATCCAACATCCAAATCGAGGAACTTCCGACATTCCACTGCAATCCTTTTGACACACGACGCAACTCCTGGACTTTTATTTAGCACAGTACTAGGACGTTCCATCGGTGGAGCGTCGATGCAGCAACAAGTTTTCGAGTGCACATTGATGAAGTTCTCGTCCTTTCTCCCACGCCTTTCTACCTTTGGATCATTTATTGAAGGCAACGTAAAAGTGCTCGTCGCCTGAACTACCATTCCCAGCCATTCACCAAACTCCCAGCTCAACCTGTAGGATGTCGGAAGATTGCTGATCAGCTGCTGGGAAGAGACACATCGAACATGTAGTCGTCCAAGCCGAAGGCAGTAATGGTGGCACATACATTGTGAACAGCTATGCCGAAGTCTATGAGCGTCTGCAGCTTTTCCTCCTTTGGTGGCTGCAATACCCGGATCTTAGCTTCGTGTCTCCCGAATAGGTTCTTCAACAGCTCGAACACTCCTGGCTAATTTTGGGGATGCATCAAACGCCAGCGTACTGCTTTCAAAGCTCTCACTTCAGGCATCACTGAAGCCGCAACATGTTTTCCTCATCGCTGAACCCACAGATCCTGCTGGAGCTCATGTAGCTTGCGATAAATAGAGGCCACTCTTCTGGATTTCCAGTGCAACAGGGAAGCTCCTTGTCAAGAACATGCCGCGCCGAAATTTGACTCTGGTTCAACATTGAAAACCCGAAACAGCCTCCAACAGTTGTCGCTTGCGAATTGAATCGAATCCATTTGCCGCTGCAGCAGTTGCCGCCGCTCCTCGAAATGCGTCACTCTGCACCGTCGTGACAGGTTGCACAGGTCAATAAACAAAGTCAACAACAACGATTATCAAAATCTACTACAGTTATGGTCGCTGCTCGGATGTTTCTGGATACGTTCAAAACTGACGCATGCTGTTAAAAGTCATCACGCACTTTTTTTGACGGTCGCCATGGAAGGGAAAGAGACTCTCTTTTCAGCAACCAAACGCCTTTAAAAAACGAATGACCAAGTTTCCAATAAAACAAGTTCGCATACACCCAATTATTGTTAATCGAAATTTTTGAAAAATGGATTTGCACATTTTTCCAAATTGAATGAATAAAAAATATCAGTCAATCTTAAGTCAACAAGAGCGTTGACTGTATGTTAATGAGAATCTAATCATAAACGTCCATTCACGTTCTCGAGTACGAAATTCCCATTGACTTATTAATGACCGGGTTAGAAACAATTCAGCCATTTCCCCATGGACGGGCGCTCGCTTGTTATTTTCGATGAGCAAACATATAAATCACCTTCTCGGTTTCATGAATGGAGAATGGAGAATTTATTCTAATGAGAACGTCTTAATTAAGCTTAATACTTCCTGCGGCAAACAAGAACCGTCTGACGTCTGTATCGTCGGTTGGCCAAAACGGTTGCTGGCCGCAGGACGACGACGGTGTGATGGATAAGGTCAAGCCTGCAAATTGATTGGTTCTAGTTAGTTGGGGGCTGCTGCTAGAAGCTGACTCCCTGTAATCGGTCCGTTCTTGATCGTTTTATGCATGAATATTGGTGGGGATAGCATATTATTTTTTTTCCTTTTTCCAAAAGGAGGGTTCATAAATCGCTCACGGATATTGAGCCATTACCAGGTACAGATTTACGACCATTGATCAACGTTGGTGACAGGTTTAGGTCCTGAAGATGCAGGTTGATCGAGTAACTAGTTTGTTAGGCCAGGCCAGGTTCAGGATCAGTTTTACAAGGAAATCAATCTCACAACACGCCCCTGGGAACCGTTTCAATTAGGGCTTCCGTCGTATCTGAATCTAAGAATTTCAAGGAAACGTGCCTTCTAATGGAAACAAAGCAACTCCAGTGCCTAATTGAAAGTGACGTGATTTAAAGTGCATCAACGGGAAAATCGCGTGCCACAAACAATATGCAAGATTTCCTCGTGTGTCCTTCCACTTCTGAATGATAGAAGAGACAGAGATAAAGTTCAGTTTGCATGAGCCGTTCTTCATCTGTCGAACCTGTTAAATGCATCCAGCTTCATTCTACTAGCGACTTGCAGGTGTCGCTGTCGCCTTCCGTGAGTGAGACGCCCTTCCCAGATATAGCAGACGAAGCGAAAAAATAACAATCAAAATACAAATCCAAGAGCCGACATAAATTGAGCACGAATTATGAGCACATGTCAGATGTGATCAGAGGCAACCTGCTGGGCTTCCGTATGAGGGTAGGCCTGTGACTTTGTATGCATGTGGGTATAACCTAGGAAGGGTTGACACACCAAATATTGTTGACAAAAAAGTCAGTGGCGCAACAAACGAACTTATTGCAACGAAATATTGTTTTCTTGTAAAATTAACGTTATATCACTTCAATAGCCAGTTCATTCCATTTTTTTACCAAGATGATTTCAGCCTTCCAGCAACTTGAGCTTTCGCTATGCTTCTAAAAATGTGATTGTTTACTTGTCTAGAGTGCAAAAGAAGAAGTTTTGGCTCTAGAACTGTTATTGACTTCAGATGAAAGCTTTCAAACTATTGACCGAAATCTTGGCCGTTTCTAGGTTCCTAAAATGGGCACTCGCTGAAAACACGGGTCTGACTAATACGGAACATACATATGAATTCATTGATAAATCACGATGAGCTCGCTCAAAAGTTCGATGTAAACTTTCAGAATTGAAATGCATTAAGAACTGTGAGCATAGGTCAGAAACCTTCCCAAGCAACCAAAAGTTCGAATATCACTTAAGGAACGAACTAATAAGTTCATATATAGCTGTACAAAAGTTCTGTGGAACTTTTTTGCTGTTCAAAATGCTTTTTCGAGGTCCATGGAACTTCATTCTTTATCAAGTTCAGCCAATACTCAAAAAAAGCTTTGAAGTACTGTTTTGGTTTCTGTTTCTACTTTTTGGGAACTTTAAAGTTTGTATGAAGAAAAACAATCTACTTGTTACGTACTTCTCATTTTTTTCAAAATCAAGTAGCTATCAAAGGGTTGCAAGTCTTTTTGTACAGCTCAATAGTTCGTAAAAAGTCTCTGTTGTACTATTTTGTAAACTTGAAAGTTTTTAATTAGTTCCAACGGGCGTTCAAAAGCAACTTCGTATTATAGAAACTTTGAAGTAGATTTAAAGGCTAAACTCTACTTTTTTCGAACTTCAACACGTGTTTGCATAAATAAACACATTCGTTACTTGGGAAACAACTATATGAAGTACATATTAAGTTCCGGAAGAACTTTTTAACAGCTTGAAAGTGGGAATTAAGTAGAAATAAAGAACCTGAAAGTCGTTTTAAAGAAAATCATCACATCGAGTAAAATTGTTGCCAACTCATGATGTTCATATAGGGCAATAAGTATGGATCTCAACTTTCAAGCGGTGAGCTCGGGTTCGAGGCTTGGTAAGAACATGTATTTTAAATGTAATGGGAGTTAGTAACAAATATAGATGATTTAATACGAATCAAAATAGCAGACTTGAGAAGGCAATTGAAGGAGCGAAAGAGAATTTTTTTCGATTTTTATGCTACTTATAAAGTGGATTTTGAAGCTGGTTAGAAGTCGTTTGACGATTTATGCGAACTTTTTGTCAACTTTAAAGTTCGTTTAACTACTTAAAAATTGAGCTGAAAAAAAGTTGTATTAGCATACTCGATTAAGCTGATCAAACCTGATAGAGGAATGTTATCCGAACTTTTGGTTGCTTGGGTTCTTTTCTATGACTAGTTTTCTGGATCCTGAATTTTCATTCAATGAATGAAAATGTTTTACAAATAAGTTTTAGTCCCTGTCTTCTATCTAATACAAAGTAGTTGAATCTCACTCCCTTGCAGGAAACAGAAATAAAAGCCATCCTCTTTGGCTAATGTCCAAAACTCCATCAGTACATTCACAGGACAACGAAAATAATGTAAATCAATATTGAAAAACGAAGTTCTTAAACATTGCTATACAAATAAACAACCTTGAAAAGATATGCAAAAGATAAATGACAAATGAAAAATATAAACACGACGAAAAGGATGAAAAAACAAAAGATAAAAAAAAAACAAACTGGACAAAAAAAAAAATCACAAAAATGTCATAATTGACAAAAATAACAATACTGATAAACTGAACAAAATTGAGAAAATTGAAAAAAATTACAAAATTGACAAAATTGACCAAATTGACAAAATTGGCAAAATTGACAAAATTGAGAATTTTTTTTTATTTTCGATTATAGTCGTTATACAAAAATTTGAGAAAATTGAGAAATTGAAAAAAATTGAAAAAATTGAAAAAATTAAAAAAAATTGACACCATTCACAAAATTGACAAAATTGACAAAATTGACAAAATTGACAAAATTGACAAAATTGACAAAATTGACAAAATTGACAAAATTGACAAAATTGACAAAATTGACAAAATTGACAAAATTGACAAAATTGACAAAATTGACAAAATTGACAAAATTGACAAAATTGACAAAATTGACAAAATTGACAAAATTGACAAAATTGACAAAATTGACAAAATTGACAAAATTGACAAAATTGACAAAATTGACAAAATTGACAAAATTGACAAAATTGTCAAATTTGAAAAAATTAACAATATTGACAAAATTGAAAATATTGACAAAATTGACAAAATTGACGAAATTGACAAAATTGACAAAATTGACAAAATTGACAAAATTGACAAAATTGACAAAATTGACAAAATTGACAAAATTGACAAAATTGACAAAATTGACAAAATTGACAAAGTTGACAAAATTGACAAAATTGACAAAATTAACAAAATTGACAAAATTGACAAAATTGACAAAACTGACAAAATTGACAAAATTAAAAAAATGGACAAACATTTCGCAATTGACAAAATTGACATAAATGACAATCGAACATAAACACATACAGGATCCCAATGAAATTTGATGTTTCCTTGAAATGTTTCCTTTTACATAATTCTAAGCGAGTGGTAATATGGGGTGAAATTACGTTTTGAGATTATCATAAACCGATAACAGTAAGATTCAAAACTCAGGTGTGGTTAAATAATAAATTGGACTGCCTACATCCAGGCATAATTTTTACTCGTATAAGTTTATACTCCGAAAAATAAGGTTAAGTTGTTTTTGAACATAAATGATGTTATATTTAAAATAACGGCCAATATGTTTATGCAATAAAACTCTGGCTTTCAATAAAAGGATTAATGTGTTTATTTAGTTGTTTTCAATCACTGTCAAATGCCGAAGAAAAAATTTCTTAAATGTGTCCCTGCTTTGCACAGTAATAAATATGTGAAACACAAGAAATATTGAAGGGGCAAAAGTACGAAGTTCGTCCATGCTTCGGATTTGTATCACAAGCGAACACAGAAGCTGCTGCTAAAAGCAAAGAATGACATTATATTTCACTTGACTTCATTCAGAAATGTGGAATTTTTAACGGTCGTACTTTTACCACACGTTATTCAAATTTTCGCCCCACAGCACAGCAGTACATTAAAATTCGAAAAACGTGATCATGGGCTTTTTGAAGGCTTGCATGTCAAAATAGCTTTATGGTACTTTTTTTCTTGTCAATTCACCTATAAGCAAGATAATTTTTCTATTTTTTATATTTATCATTTTATCACTATGATGTTTTCAAAAAAGTTGTAGATCATCACATTTTAAAAAACTTTGTTGAAGGCGCCAAAGCTCTATCTTTTTAAAAAACATGTTTTAAAGACATTTTTTAGAAAATTATCCTCAAAAAAATAAAAATTCGTCTAACTTTTTTCGAAGCGTGTTTTGAAGCTAACTTTGTATGAGAGAGTTTTGATAATTGTAAAACTAAACAACTTCATTGAAGGTGTTAAGTCACTATTTTGAATTTTAATGTTACTTTTTGGGTGTTTTATTTTAAAAATTGCATGTTTTTATTATTTAATATCTCTGAAAGTTGCTAACATATCAAAACAAAAATATATACACATTATACAGTACAATCTTTCAACTTTCATGAACATATAATTTCATTTGTATGCATGAGGTTTTACTACTAAAATGGTTGTACTCCATTTACCCGAAAACCATTGCCCAGAATGAAAAATCCCCAGAATTCCAATCGCCAGAATGAAGCATTCCCCAGAATTTTTTCCCCCAGACGAACCATTCCCCAGAAAAATTTTCGCCAGAATGTACCATTTCCCAGAAATTTTTTCACCAGAATGAACCATGTACCAGAAATTTTTTCGCCAGAAGGACCATTTCCCAGAAAATTGAAAACATTTATCCTTACTAGAAATTATTTAAAAAAAAGAAATTGTTACAAAAAAAAAGGGGTTTCATAACTTTATTCTTTTGCGGCAAGGCCGCAACCAACGAGGATGAAGGGGCTGAGGCGGCACAAAGCCGCCGAAGCTCCCAAATCCGAGGAGGCCGCCGACCCGCCGTCGGAAGCGGCGGCCCTAAGACATTGGTCTAGGTCTGCCGGGGCTTCCTAGGTCTGCGTGAAAGCTAGGGGTGATCCCTTAGCCCCGTCCGCCACGCGACAGCGTGAAGGACAAAACGTCTTTCAAGTTCGAACGCGCAGCGTGAGGAGTCGGATACCAAAACGAATTTTTAAAGGACCATGGTAAGCATTGAATCAATTAAAGTACCCAAACCATAAACAAAGCACAATATTGGTTCAAGGATAAATTTATTTGGAAAATTTCAAAGTCGTAGTTTCATTTAAAAAATCATTTTGAAAAAAAATAATTTCGAATCATATGAAATATTCAAGAATTCATTAGAAAAAAAAAACAAATAAAAATACTAGGGGAAAAATCTGGGATTTGTGCCATTCTGGTAAATGTTCCATTCTGGGGAAACAAATTCTGGGAAATGGTCCATTCTGGGAAAAAAAATTCTGGTAAATGGTGCATTCTGGGGAATTTTTTTCTGGGAAATGGTTCATTCTGGGGTTTGATTTTGGGTATTTGTCATTCTGGGAAAAATTCATTCTGGGCAATGGTTTTCGGGTAAATGGGATACAATCACTAAAATAACTTGAAGGAAAAATGGTAGATTAACAAATTTCAGTATTTTTTCATACACTTACTAAAGTTTCCGCCATCTCGCAAAACCCTTATGTGCAAATTTTCATCACAATCCAACGAAAAATAACTTGAATATCCAGAAAACAATATTTGTCTTGTATCAACGACCCCCTTCAGAAGGGGTTATCCGAAAATCTGAAAACATTTTTCATCATTCCTGGTCCTCATGAATACACATGCCAAATTTCAGCTCTCTAGTTCTTCAGACGGCTGAGTCTATAGAGGACAAAAAACAAACAAAAAAACAAACACACAGAAATTGCTTTTTATATATATAGATTAAAACCTCAAATTTAAGTTTTTTTTGGATTAGCTTCTTGGGGGTTTTCAAGTTCGTCAAAGCACAACGAGTTCATTCAAACCGTCAATATATTCGGCATTTTCCTGCTGCTTCATCACTGGTTATCCTAAACATCCTAGCAAACATAACAATAGATACTATCCGCGATGCCAGGTAATTGTGTGACGTTTTGTAGTTAGGAAAAAATGTAATCAAAAAGGTGTAAATATTCGATGAATTCAAAACTCATTTTACTACGGCTTTATACTTCAGAGATCTTTTAAAAAGTAAGAAGAATCAACTTTAAGGTCTTTTTCTAGTATTTTAAATATTTTTTCGAGATGAATGGGCTGTTGCCGATAAAAATGAAAGCATTCTATTGTAAATTGCAGGAATTTTTAGACTTCTTCGGGAATCTGATTTGACAGATAAAAATCTCGTACTCACTAATACCATAATATTCTTCATGTAAACAATCACGTGGTAAAAGTTGAAAAGGGAGTATAAGAAAAAAGGACCAACATAAGAGTTTAGTTACTTCAAATTATTTCTACCAAAAAATCAACATTCATACGCACCGTTGCCATATTTAACAAACTGCGCTGATTGCATCTATTTAGACCCCTGTGCAAATAATTTGCGCGCAGATAAATCTGCTCACTGACGTATACAAAGACAATGACACATATCGATATTTCATCTTAAGATGGAATTGAATAAATATAATTGCCACTGGTATGTCTTTTCTTAATTTTTAGACGATTTTTAGCAATTCGAAAAACGACCGAATAATGCTTGATTTATTTGTTCCACTTACATTCTGGTATCAATGCTTTCTGTTCGTTTCATTTCATATGTTGGTCAGTAAATTTTCAACAACAATAATGCCGTTTGGAAATGTTATTCGAAAATCAGAAGCGAGCAACGGCTGGTTTGAAAAACTGACATTTATAGCACTGACCACACTGACATGACACTTAGAACAAAAATTCAACCATTTTCTATCTAATTTTTTTTTTGTCAGATTTTGTAAGTTCGCAATACCGACGGCAGATGGCGAACCTGAAAAATTTGACAAAAATGCCCTGTAGAAAAAATGTACCTGTTTAGTCCGATTTTATCGTAGAAATTGCCTGTTTTTATTTTAAAGTTGGGTGGCATTTCCTAACAGGGATAGCATTTCTTCAAATCGATCGATGCGCACTCTGGAATCGACATTGCGTTCTGTTGGAAAAATTATCCAGAAAACGAAATCGAGTGTCCAGTCAGTATGGTCAGTGGGGAAAGCCAAGAACCTTCACCTACTCTGGATTTGTACAAGTTGCAAAAATCTGCTTCGATTGCTCGTTTCAAAAATGCCATAACATCGGTTTCTTCAGCTACTGATGATTTGACTAATTTAAAACGTTGGTGAAAAATGAAATGGAGGAAAGCTTATTCGCAGCGAAATGCGCTCAGATTTCAAAGATCTTCCGCTACCGAAAGTTACACCTCGCCCAACCCAGCTTATTGTGCCTGTTCCTGATACCAAGCGTCGTTGAATTGAAGAAAACCGTAATTCAACACCCCGTCGTCCATCTCTACCTCACAACTGTGCCCAAGGTACCAACTCCGATGATGTCGACATATTCCCAGAATGCTAAACCAACTCCCACATTTTCATTGTATCTCTCAGGAGTCAACAAATCAATAAATAAAATGAATAAAAATAAAAAGGTTTTTTTTTTCATTCTGCCTCGCCATGAAACTGTTAAAAAGTACCCATACCTGTCCACAGTGTTTTTGATGATGACAATTCATCCTCTGGGGCACTTACCTGAAAAAAGAGAGAGGAAAAATTGTATTAATATTTTACTATACCAAAGTGAAAGGGAAATTGAAACTCGAGTTGATCCTTAAAGGCCGAAATATTCTTCTTTCGTAAGAACTCGGTGTATATGTGTTCAACTTGCTATGTTCTTTGAAAAAGACGTAAAAATTTCGGAAACGTCAAATGTATGAATTATAACTTATTCGAAGATAATCCTTGACGAAACTTTTCTAATTATAACTGGATTAGTAGAACAGATTTCATAAACACCTATATACACCTTTACTCATTTATTCCTAAAATATTTTTCTATGTTTAAAAAATAAATAGCGTCTGAAATAAACGTTACTCAAGGTATCGCACTAATTTCTCATTTAAAATTTATCAATAACGGAGCTGGCAACGTCCAAAAAAGCTAAGTAAAGAAAAAAAGGATAAAAAACTACTTTTGAGCTCTACGCATCCCTGGTAGACACAATATTATGAATGTTTTTATTTTGAAATGCTTTAGATGCAATGATATGTTAGTATGTCTATTTATAGAAACTGCCCGCCACTATAACAAACCTGAATGATAATAGCCTTAAAAATTTACGAGAATAATTCGTTGAACTTTGGATTTTGCTGCATCGTTTATGACACCAGATTGAGACCGAGGATATACAACGATATAACGTTGCAATGAGTAAGAAATACAAAGATTATAATACAGATGCTTATATTCAAGAAGGTAACCATAAGGCCTAAATTCTCGATAAGTAGCAGTTTTTTCAAGGATAGATTTCTTTCAGGCATAATGCAATAGAGCACCCTTCAACCACTGATTAAAAAAGTTAAAACAATCGATTTTCATTAATTGCTGTATTATTTTTATTGTCCTAAAACATGGCCAAAGTCATATGGTTTTTTCTTCAAACACCCTCAAAGGTAGAACGGCAGCAGCAGCTTCTTACTGGCTGTGGACGCACTCCTTGGGGATGTTGAACTTGACGGTCTTCGACACCGTGCGGGAAGACAGATCCGGGGATTGTCCCTTCAGGATTTGCTTCTTGTACAGGTTGGCAGCTGGGTCGGAGGCATCACGGCAGTGCACATCGACGTACTTGGTGGGCTTGTCGGTGGCGACGCATCCACTGGCGCAGACTGGCAGAGGGCGCAGGGTGAAGCAGATCTTGCCGTCGCGATCGATGAACTGGTGCTGGTGCTTGATCTCGCACTTCTTCACGGTGTGATCGTGCTGGTGGGGATGGTATTCCTTTTGCTGTTCCTCAGAGGAGCTGGACGAGCTGGAGTTCTCGCTGGAGGACGAAGCCTTGGAGTTCGATTCGGAGGAGGAGGAAGACGAAGAATCGCTGGAAGAGGAGCTAGAGCTGGAAGATTCTTCGACGTTGTGGTTGTAGAAACGGTAACGCTTGCGGCCAGCTTCCTGTTCGCTGATCACATTTCCGTAGTAGACTTCTTCGCGGACGCAATCTTCCTTGGCCTTCTGTTGGTAGGCGATGTTGAAAGCCTTGGCGCGGCCTTCGCATTGTTGTCCGGTGATGGCGTACGAAGCAGCGAAGTATTCGGGCTTGGTCATGTAGCACTGATCGGGGGTAACAAAGTCGTTGTACACTTCACCGTCGTTGGTTCCGCACAGACCGACAAAGTCTCCATAGTACGATTGATCGGCAAAGATGCGAGCACGCTTGCCATCGAACACAATCTTCAGATCATCATCGCGAATGCTGATTTCGAGCTCCTTGCCTGGCAGAGCATAGGCACGGAACAGTGGCTGGTCACCTCCGTTGTCGTTGGTGTACAGTTCGACGGCATATTTCTCATGGATCTGTTGGGGCTTGCCATTGATGTAAACCTTTGGCAGTTCTTGTCCGCTTGGGATGATGTCGATGTTGTAGTCGTTCTGCTTGTACTGTCCGAGAATAACCTTGAAGTAGAGCTCATCGTTGTCTCCAACGCGGCCCAAGATGCTGATCTGCTCATCCTCATCGAATCCGTTCTTGAAGCGGTACTCGGAATCGGCGTTCTGGAAGTGAGACTGCTGAGCGTAGTACTCGTAGTCAGGCTTCACAGTGTGGGCCAACACGTGCCAGCATGGTCCCATCGAGTATTCGTAGGTCTTTCCGTCGAAGGTATCGATGTTCTTGGTGGAAATAGCGCAGGATGCTGTAGAGTAAAAAACATTTTATAAAACTGTATTTCAGATTTTGAGTGATATACTCACGTTGGTAGTTTCCGCGGTAAGCGTAGGTGGCGAGACGTTCGTAGGCAGACAGATCGGCGTGAACGGCGGCGAAGTACCGGGCGTAGTAGTTGTCGATTGGCTGGTTCTCGATCTCGAAAGCGAACTCAGGGGCGGACAGGGAGAAGTTGAAGTATTCACCGAATGGTGCCATCTCGAACTCGGCCTGCAGCTGGTTGCTCTTGCCCTTGTAGAAGTAATCCGAAGTGAAGTATGGGTAGGTCATGTACTGGACGAAGTCGACCATCTTGTAGGTCAGGTTCTTGGAGTAAGAGTCGACGTTCTTGAATTCGAAGTTGAACTTGTACTGATCCATGTAGCTGGCCTGGCGGGTGGCATTCTGGCACTCCTTAAGCTGGTACTCTCCGTTGTCCATCTGTTTCTTGCATTCCTGTCCAACTTCCGAGATGCGCAGATAGTGGCGGTAACGGTCGGATTGCTGGAGTTTACCCTTCATGGTGACCTGGGATCCACCCTGGCACTTCTCACCGTAAGACAGCTCCCAGTGAACTTGAGAGTTGACATCGTTGTTCAGGGCGTTCAGGAAGTTCAGTCGTGGCACGTTGGGGAATTCGTTGTTAGCGGTGAAGCACATTTGGAACTGTTTGCCGCTGTAAGGGATTCCGAAGAATTCCTTGGTCTGAGTGTATGGGCTTCCAGAGAAGAAGACCAAGAAGCGGGACTTCTCATCGACTGGGCTGTCGGCGTAGGCAGCAGACATGACGAATTCACTCTTCTGTTGACGACCCTCGAAGGAGATACCCAAATCCAAAACAGAAACATCGCTATTGCGGATTCCAGCAGCGGCGTTCTTGATGAACTGCTCCTGGCGACGCTGGCTAGCGGGCGAGAACACGAAGGGTTGAGCGAGGTTTTCTTCGTTGTAGTATCCAGAGTAAGCGTGGCGTCCCTTCGGGTGCTTGACATCGGACTGTTGGTAGTCTTGATCGAAATCTCCTTCCTTGTAGTGAGCGACAAACTTGATAGTCTTGGCAGGGCTGCGCTGAGCGTCGTAGAACACATTGATCTGATGATAGTGGTAGGTTTCAACGGCAAATGGATAGACCAGGGCAGAAACATAGTCGTGTTCCTGAACCAGCTCCATGACGCGGTTGAAGTTAATGAAGTCAGCATCGTACTTGGCGTGAACGCGAAGTCCCAAACCAACCATTTCTTCACCGACGGTACGTTCGAAAGACTTGACAGTCTGTTCTTCGTGGTGCACAATCTTAGCGTTGGCGCTTTCGGCAATTGGGCGCATGTCAGTGATGTCCTTGAATCCGGTGTATGGCCAAGAGCTCAGATGGAACAGCAGCTGATCCTTCTTGGGTTCTAGGGGTTCAATCTCGATTTCATATTGGTCGTTTTCAAAGTCGAAGCCCAATTCAATGCTCAAAGGCAGGAATCCTTGAACCTTCTTCTGGTAACCGGAAATGTAACGCTGATGATCGAAGGGAGTGATGAATCCAACCTTAGCGTCGACCAAACGGTGGTAGACCATGTTGACATCAACGGATCCGTTCAAGGTACGTGGGAAGTGGACAAAGTCGTCGTTTTCAGTTTCTGGGTGTCCAGCAGGCTTCTTGTGGATGCTTGGGTAGGTCTTGATAGCGGCTTCAGTTTCGAATTTGACAACGGTAGGGGTCTTCAGAGAGTACAGACCTGGCAGACCAGAGGCCAACGGGAAGGCGAGGGTCACAACCTGTTGCTGGTAGAACTTGGTGACGTTCAGTTTCAGACCATCTTCCAAATCCTGGAAGACTTCCTTGACCTTGCGTGGGATGTTTTCGATAGTTTGGTTGTTGAAAGCCATGAAGTATTCACCGTTGAACAGATTCATCATTACTTGACCTTCGAGTTCCTCGGCTTCCTGTGGGTCGATGTTCAACAGCTTAGCGATGCGGGTGGTAGACCACTTCTGCGGTTCCTTGTCGCTGAATTCGTTCTGGCTCTTGCTAAATTGCTGGTAGTAATCGCTCTGGGGTCCATGGGCCTTGGAGTACTTTTCGAAGTATTCGTTCTTCTTGTTGGGGAACTGCTTGTAGTACTTGTAGTAGTAATCGGCAGATTTGTAGTTCTCCTGGATGCTGCTGGCATCGTATTGCTTGTCGATCAGGTCGAAGAAAGCTTCCATGCTCGAAACCAAGTAGTAGACGGTAGAGTGACGCTTAAGTCCTCCGAGGTTCTTGCGCAGTTGGTAGAGGATTCCGTTGGGGACAACATGGTCGTTGGAGGCAATCTGTCCGACGTACATGCGGTAGGTCATTTCCAAGTTACGCATGGCGTAGTCACGGACGTAGGAGGAAGAGTACTGCAGGCTGAAATCACGTGGGTTCAGCAGCTTCAGGGCAGCCTGGGCGTTGCGGGCCAAGTCGCTGTATTGATCAAAGTCCTTAGCTTGGGAAGCGGATTCGAGGACAGTTTTGACGGCAGCACGGACGTAACGGCTGGGGTCCTGGTGGGTGTATTCGGCCATGCGTTGGAGCATCTCTGCTGGGGGATCAGCACGGAGGAGCAGATGAACAGCAGCACAACGAACTTCATGGACATCAGCGGTGTTCTGGTAGATCTTGAAGAGCACAGAGCGAGCCAATTTCGGGTAGTTTTCAACCAGTTTGTCCAAGGCAACAACCATGGCCAAGCGTTGGTAGTCGCTGACGCGGATTTTGCCTTCCAGGTATGGTTCCAAGACGTTCAGGATTTCTGGGTGTCCGAGGTTTCCGAGGGAGCGAGCATAAACTTGGATCTTGATGCTGTCGGCTTCCTTGACAGCTTCGCGCAGTTGATGGGCCAACCATGGGACGACCTTGTGGGCGACGATTTTGTAGTCAGCATCAGCCAAGCGACCGAAGCTGTGGACTGGGTAGTAGTTGTAGGCAGAGCGGTTGTTAACTTGAGCCTGGTTGACGAAGCTAGTGTAAGTGATCAGAGCGGTGGTGTTAAGACCTTCCTGGTGCTGGACGGTGTCTGAGGTGATCAGCAGGAAGAATTCGTGCATCAGCGGTTCAGTTGGGTAACGGATGGATTGGCGCAGGGTGGCGATCACGCTGGCGGCTTCTGGGCCACGCAGTTTCTTCTCTTCGATGAATTCCTTGATGACCTTGAAGGCTGGGGGGGTTCCAGCTTCAGCAAGGGCGTCACGGAAAGTGTTCCAGGCATCGACGCGCTTGGCGAATTTCTCGCTGTTGTTATCTCCTTCCTTGCGTTCCTTCTGGGAAACGAAGAACTTCTGAGCGACCTCGTAGATGTCCTTGTAGTCCATGGTGCGGATGACACGGGACAGAATGTTGAACTTGTTCAGGGTGTTAGACTTAGGCATGGTGGATGGGTTTTGCAGTTCATCGGCGATTTCCTGGACCAGCTTGTTGATGGTGCGTGGAGCATCAACATTGCGAGCGTACTGGACATTGGATCCCTTGTATCCGGTGAAGTATGGCAGGAATGGAGTTTGAGGGGCTTCCTTGAAGCTCTCTGGGATTGGTTGGTAGTAAGCTTCCTCGCTGCTCAGAGAGTTGGACTCCGAGGAGGAAGACGAGGAAGAGTCGGAGCTAGATGAGGAAGAGGAAGACGAGGAAGAAGATGAGGCAGAAGGATATCTACGATCCTTCTTCTCTTGGGATTCCGAGGAGCTGGAGGAACTGCTGGATGAGGAGTCATCGGAGCTGCTGGAGTCGGAAGAGGTATCGTTCTTGCGGCTCAGACGGTACTGGTCCATCTTGTAGGCTTCGTAGTATTTCTTTTCCTTCTGGGCATCCAGATCACGACGGTTGCGGTTTCCACGCTTCTCGGCCTGCTTCAGATCTTCCTTGTACTGTTCGACTGGGCTGACCTTTGGGTTTTCCTTGGATTCCGAGCTGGAGCTTGAGGAGTCAGATGAGCTCGACGAGCTGGAGGAGTCAGATTCGGAAGAAGATGAAGAAGAAGAGGACGAGGACGATGATGAAGACGACGACGAAGATTCGGTTTCATTTCCTGGACGAACGGCGTTCTTCTTGTCGTTGGCCATGTTGTAACTGTAGACCAGATCAACGAACACCTGACGGTCTTCAGCTGGGCCCATTGGGAGTTTCTCGAAAGGCTGAACCTTGTTCAGGGTCATGTTGACCTGAGAGTAGACGATGGCCTTCTCGTTGTTAACCAGGGATGGGGCGATCACAACCTTGTTGATGGTGCTGGACGATTGGATGGTGTAGTTGTACAGAGTTCCGGTCAAGAACATGTTGGAGACAACGGACTTGGAGGCAACATTGCCCATCTGGTTGGAGTTTGGCTTGAAGTCGCTCTCGCCGGAGAATCCGAAGTGGTATCCCATGCGCTGTTCGCATTTGTCGAAGTTCTGGGTCTTGGTGACCTGGATGAAGTACTGTCCATCTTCACGGAGCTGAGGCTGAGGAACCCATTGGCGGTTAGCCTTGATCATAAATGGCTGGATTGGGTTGATATCGTACAGAGTTTCACATTCGCCAGTGACGACTGGTTCCATGACCTTGTAGACAGCGTTCAGGGTGTTGTTTTCCGGCAGCTGGTTGTATTTGGACTTGATCAGGTTGGCTCCACGAGTATCGAGCTGCAGCTGACTGGCCCAGGCCTTCAGGATGTTGACCTCCTGGTTGGGAACGGTCTGTTCGACGTACAATCCCTTAATGGCTCCCTTATGATAGCGGATGGCGAATGGCTTGTTGCTCATTGGCATCGGCTGGAACTTGAGATCGTTCCAGTATTGGAGCTCTGTGCGGTATCCCTGGGGCAGCACATCGTTGAAAACGGCATACTCGGGCTGCTTGACGTAGACAACCACGTATTCCGGATCCTTCGGGCGCACCACCAGGTAGGCACGGGACACGATTCCGGTCCACTGATCGGCCAGATCAGCCAGAGCCGTCATCGTCTTGGAGGTTACATTGTAGACGTACTCGCGGTTCGGTTCCCAGGCACCGAACTCGAATCCGGTCTTGTTCTCCGGTCGGTTGTAGTAGAACTCCCGGCGGTACTCGTACTGGTAGGCAGTACTGATCCCCACTGTTTGGAAACAAGATTTTTTTTTAAATTGTTAGAACTGGATCCTGGTTTCAGCTAGATTCTTGTTAACTTACCCAGAGCGAGGAGAAGGAGCTTAGCCAACATGTTTCGCTATTGAACAGTAGATTCCTTTTCTTAGAAGTCCAAAGAAAGGAGAAACTGAAGTGTACTGATCATGGAGCATCCCGAGGTTTTTATACTAATTAAAAGCTGAAGTTGCAAAATTCGATCCTCGGATCGATTCAGTCAATGAACTGAGATTATATTTTTTGCAGTGATAAGGAGCACCTTAATTATTGATGAATGAACGTCCGATCACTTGGAAACGTCACCACCTCTTTATCAGCCGGGACGCGATCTCGGGTTGTTGCTCACCCGCACGATCTCATTGCCATTTGAGGAAGTGCAACGTCACTTTCCCAATTAAGCTATTTTCAGAGATGTTACTCTCAGTTTCCATTTTCCCGATCAGATTTTTTTTTCTCTAGAACATGGTTCCCGACGTTAGTTCATATTCGCTCTGGCCCGCACCGGTTTGTTTTCGAGGAAAATTTTCATGCCCGTCAGGCCAAAAATAGAATCTCGCGAGAGGGAAAATTGTTGGTGTTGGGGATTCGTCACTCAAGTCAGCCCATCCCAGGGTTAGTTTTTCCGAGATTCCAACGCGAAAAAGGTTGATTTTTCTTAAGTTACGGGTTGATTTACGGGACGAAAAATAGTTTGTTCAGTAGTAGTTTCATTAACAAATCGCGTGCCAGCGTAGCGCATCCGTTTTCGGCCGATAAGAAAAGCAGCTGCCGTGTTATCAGCAGATCTGTTGGCTAGGAGCTGTGTGACCTCAAAAAAGCCCTCGTTTGAGCTGGCAAAATCTTGTTGTTTACCAAAACAACTATCGAGGCCTGGATGGTAACATTTGTTCGCTGGTGATGACAGAGGAGGATGTGGGCCAGCTGAGCCAGCAAAAACAACAGCAACAGCTGCTCCAGGAGCTGAGCGAAAGTTTAGAGTGTCAGATATGTTTGAAGACGACGGACGATCCTCATCTTTGTCCTAGATGTTCGAAATTTTTCTTGCTATGGCTGCATCCGAGATTGGTTGCAGAAATCCGGCAAGGACATCTGCCCAAACTGTATGGGAAGTGTGTGTCTTTCGGATTTCATCAAGTTCCGGTGGGGAGGAGGAATCGAGTCGCTCAAGAATCTGATCGCGAAACCGGAACCATCAGTAACGATCGTAAATCTGAGTTTGGCGCTAAGGAAGGCTCAGGATACTTTTGGATTGGTCTCGGAAAGGATAAAACAAATCTTGGAAGGGCGTAAGGATTCCTTAAAACAATCCAAAGATGGACTGATCAAATCGATCAACATTCTGGTGCAGCAAGAGTTCCGGGAGGTCCATCAGCAGTACAATGCCAAACTGGCGGAAGTCGACGCCTGGAATACGATCCTCTCCAAAGAGCTGGACAAACTCGAGATTAACCTGTACGCCCTTCAAGAAACCATCTCGAAGGCTTCATCAGACGAAAACGAGCACCATCAGCTGGAGCTTCAGTGTCAGGTTCTCACGAAAAAGTTGGAACTGCTGGCCCCAAATGTTCCGGAACACCGATTCTACTGTAAGTTGATGCCGGCCCCGTCGACGTGGCAATTTACGGTGCGGAATTACAGCGAAGCTCGGGCCAACAATCAGGTGCAGTATTCGGATTTGGTGCGAGATGATTTGGGAAATACCTGGCGCCTGGAGATACACCCCAATGGGTTTGATGATGCGCGGAACTTGAGTGCCAGCGTCTTCCTGCAGCTGTACGATGGTATCGAGGGAAGGTAGGCATTTTGCGTAGAGTTCGAATATTGAAATATGAGAAATTTAAAATCGATGTATCTATTTTGTTTCTCAATCGATTTAAAAAAAAAATCAAAGTATGGGAAACCTTATAACGTAACTGAAATATGATTCTCAGACAATATTAAGCTGCAAGTATTCATTTTTACGTTTTCAAAGTCCAGGAAAAAATAATCGAGAAATCAGTCATCGGAAAAAGGATGTATGTAGATCGGCTACCAAAAGCTCAACAAAAACTTCACTTAGTGCCCAAATAAGCAGAAGTTAGAAGCAGTAAATCACACAATAGATTTTTTTTTTTAAGTTTTTTAATTATAACCACAAAAAAAGTTTAAACCGTAACTTTGTTATAACCGTAAAACCGTACTTTTTTATCAATTATCCGTCAAAGTTAATGCAATCTCTGTAGAATTTTTTGAAAAATAGATGGAAAGTTAACGTTATTTGATACATTTTGACATCTTCAGATTCTTTAAATTTAAATCACAAATTTTTTGAAAAATTCACGAAGGTATCTATAAAACTAATACTTTGTTACAGCCATGGTGTGGCAAAAATAGTAATAAGCAAGTAATAAGACGTAGGGAAGATTTTTGATTACTATCCAAATTCAATCCAAAACATTTCCGAGAATGATTTTCCTTGGAAATGCCTGCCGAAAGATGAAAAAAGCGAATTTAATTAAAAAATTTAAAAAGGTAAAAATGCCGGAAGAAAAAAAATACACAAATGTTGACAGGACAAAGAAAGGCAATTGAAAAAGGGTCATAAATGACTCCCAAATAACCCAAATTCTTATTTTTCATCATTAAAATATTTCCATTTGAGGAAGCTTTCTAAGCATAATTTCCAATCAAAATATTTTTAATTCATAGTCCAATTTTTATTTCATCAAGAAAAAACTTTAGATATCTAAATGAAGGCTTTTTATTCGTAATTCATCGATACATTTTAGGGTCGCAGCCAAATGGGTCTTGTCGAGTTACGAAAACCGACCATAAACATTTTGTAGGTTGGCCCAAAAACTAAATTGTGCAAAATTTCAGCTCAATCAGACTTGATTTAGGGGTGCCTCAAAGCACTCAAAGTTTCGATTTTTAACCCTCAAATACCACTTAAGGGGGGACCAAAGGAATTTGGAAAAATATAAATTATAATGTTGATGCCAAATTAGTTAAAAATGGCTAATATTTCAAAATCAAGTGTTTTCTTGAAAAAAGTGTTGCCAAAGGAGAATCGGAAAATCGGAGTTTTAATTTTGATGCCAAAATTTAAAGAATTTTATTTTGATTCCAAATGACTTAGAAATGCTTGAAACGAGATAAAACCAGATAACACTAGATTTCGACATTTCAGGCATGTTTAAGTCATTTGACATCAGAATTAAAGAGCCCTCCCTTTGGTGATTTTTGAGGGTCAGAAAACCGAAACTTGAACTGAAATTTAGCATAGGTCAGTTTTTTTTGGCCAATCTACAAAATGAAGATGGCCGGTTTTCAAAATTCTATCATGATATTTTTCCCAAACATCCATCGCCACCCTAACAAATATACAATAGGGTGGCCCTTTGCTATATGGAATTATTTAAAACCCCAAATTTCACTGCTTCCACCGCTTAATATTTATCCTTTTATCAAGAAAATAATTCGTGCATAATTTCACTTTCATTGGACAATTCTTAGGCGAAACTCAAACGCCATGAAGCTGAAAGATATATGAAAAAAGGTGAAAATTCCCAATAAAAAATCATAATTTATTCTGTCAACACTGTGAAAATCTTAACAATTATTAAAGTGAATATTTTAATCTTGAGAAAAACTTTTCAGAAGACAAAAAGTAGTTTTGAACTAAAAAAAAAAGTTATAAATACCAAAATAGGCTATAAATATCAACACGATAGCCTAATTTAGTATCGATTTTTTCCCGATGGCACAATTAGATTTCATTAAAGCATCAATATTTCGAAAGATGATGCCTAACCAATACCTAAATAAGACATTGAGACTAAAATTAAAGCATTATTATGTTTTTGATTTTTTTTTTTTCAAGATAACAAAACGAGCCAACATTATAGTTTAAATTATTATAATAGAGTAAGGTTGCCAGATTGGCCAATTTTATCGGGGTTTGCCCGGATATTGAAAAACAAAATTGGGAAAAGTCCGGTCTGGCCCGGACTTCAGTGAAAAAAGCACGGGTTTTGTCCCGGAGTTATTAACTTTGATTCCAAATTATACAAAAAAAATTGTTGTAAATAGTGCGTCAAAATAGATTTTTTTTGAGCAAGTTTAGGAAAAAAAAATCATGCAGGTTTTTGGGAAGCCAAAAAAAAGATTTAAAATCTGCTGGTTATTTTTCTTGACTTTTGTTGAATAATTCTTGGGTTTTGACAAAATTAGCCCGGATATTGCTCGGTTTTTGGTCGATCATTTCGAAATCAAATGCTCGGATCTTGTCGTGCTTTTAGATAAAATTGCCCGGATTTGTCCGGCCGGGATATGTGCTGAAAAAATTATGACATGGCAGCCTTATGGTAGTGCAGAAAAGTGAGATCAAAATGGGAGCATAGTTTGGTATGAAATTTTCTGTGATAAAAAATCAGCAATAAACAAACAGCAAATTTGTTCGTTACTGGCATAGAGTGCATTTTGCGTGTTGATTTTTCAGTCATTGCAAAAATAGGCATCTTAAGTTATCATTATTTTGAAAACTTAAGATTCACCTATATAAACCTCCTTTCTTCTATTTAATTAATTCAAACAGTTCCCTTAACAAGGTTCCCGAAAAAGATTCTGTGTTTCGACGAAAAAAAAATCTGACTCTATGATTTTACCCAAAAAATATGTGACAGTTTTCTGTGATGCCTTTTCCATTAATTTTATTCAAAAGTCATGTCATGTGGCGTCTTTTTAAGAAAAATCAATTAACATTACCAATTTTATCATATTTTTCCACTCATTGATAATTATCTAAAGTTTCCATTGACATAAAAAATTGAATTTGGGAAAAGCGACCAAAATTTCAATGTTATGTGAAGCTGTGAATATTTCTAAAACTTTGTGTTCTGTGATGAAAATTGGCTCAAAATTATGTGAAATTTAAGATTTTTCAGTGATTTCGGCAACCTTGCCAACTATGTTAGGGAAACGAATCAACTCGCCACCTAATATTATGGACATATTTTGGGCATGAGTAAAAATTTAAATTCTTCTAACGGTTAGCATCATGGAGTTGGAATGTGAAATTTTTAAACAGGTTCGTATTTTCGGTGCCTAACATTTTAGAAAGCACAAAAATGCCAAATTTTAGCAGTATATTATACCCAAAAATGGCATCGTAAGACCAAACCCACCGGGCGTTGCTATTTCGGTCGGTATTTTGGATGCTTTGATTGGTTGCGTTTTTATCTACTTACTGATTTTCGCACCCATTGTTGCTATCCAGGTTGATATTTGTGTTTGTTTATTTTCTGATAGCGACGACCGGCTGCGTTGCTACCGGGTTGCTAAATAAACGAATCCTGTAACAACTTACTGCTCGAATGCTATTTCTCGAATCAAGTTAGCGACTGTTGGTGCGATGATGGGTTGATAGATATGTTGCTGAATGTACTCGATTCGAGGTTTAGCAACCATTGGTGAGCATAGTCTAATGCTTACAAAACTCGTTTCGAAACGTTGGCAAAACGAGCCATCAGTAAGGTTTTAGAGCAAACCTACACTAAGGATGATCGAGGTATCCGTATAGGAAAAGTGAGACCCCAAATTTGGCATTGTATCACCTTTATTTGGGCAAAATACATCTAAATTTAATTTTCAAGGCATGATAGCAAAATAAGGTATAATTTTGCCATAAAAGTCTTCTCGAGTAAGCCTTACCGCTACCCACATACTTATGATCACGGCCGTAGAAATGCCAAGCGAAATGTTCTTCTCTAAACACAAAGTTTTAAATTCTTAATCAAATCTACAATGATTCAAGACTAATAATCTCGACTCACTAAAGCGAAAACCTCTAAATGTTATTCCAGGTTAACAATTCTACTTCAGTTTTTCAAAAAATGTCTCCCTTATTGATAGAAATTTTAAACCGACCGAATATCGAATTTCAATAAGATAAGACTTAGTGCCAGATTGTCTAGATATTGCCCGATTTTGTTCATTTTATTTGCAAAATCAAACGAAAATATGAATTGATTCATTAATTTCTTGCGTCCTAATTTTTTAGTAAATTTCTTTTAAATTGACATGCACGATTTCTTGGAAATTTTAAATATGATTTAAAATTGACTGATTTGTTCTGGTTTTTAAGAGATTTTCTTTATTGTTATCATCAAATAATTTTGAAATTGGCGGATATTAGTTAAAACAACGGATGTTGACAGAGAAATATCCGGTAAGCTTAGGTTAGAATAAATCTGGATTTTGTGGTTCCAAATTTGCTTACAAGCAGTAATATTCGATGTCTGTGATCAGATTTCAAATTCTTTATTCAGTTTTTTTGTTATTGAAATCCAATTTGGATAATCATTGGGAAAAAACATTTGAATCGAATCTTGGTTTTACATTCTTAACCTCAACGAAATGCATTTTCCATATTTGAAAGTCATCATTTCGGAATGTGAAAAAAATTAAAATTACAATTGGGAATTACAACACTTCGGCAATTCTTTTGCAGGATTGTAATTAAAGAATGTTTCATAATGATGATCAAGAATTGAAACAAATGAATAAAACAGTTTCATCATTCGCAATTTTTATTAAGATTTACAAATTAAGTTTCAAAAAGAATTCAAAGCCGAAAATTCAGAATCCTAATAAGAGATTTATGGCTGAGGGCTTCGATAGAAATTTCGCTTTTTGATTCACAATTAAAAGAAATTGTTATCTGGAATCGTTGTCAGATTTGGAATTCTGATTTTGAACTCAAGTTCAAACGGCAGGATTCAGATCCAGAATTAAAATAAAAAAAAATCGGATTCAGATTCAGCTCGAATTAAAGTTTTACAATTTAGATAAACATATCAATATAAGAATTTTATTTGGGGTTCAAATAGCAGGTGATCGCAGTTTCAAAGTTTTAGTTCTGGATGCAAAATTTAAATTTCATATTTAATCAGAGTCAGTTGGGAAACCACAAATACAAAATAAAATTTGTATTCATTTTGAAGATTTCGTTTTTTTAAATATGGTTTTAAATTGTACCGGAAGCTTTTTTGCGACATTCGTGCTCATAATACTTTACTCTTAGATAACTTTTATGTTGTTTGTTTTCATCAAAATCAATTCTCAATACCTTTTTTCTAAACTTCACGGTTTGTGGCGGTATAGGGATATTTTTTCCGAGCAATAGTAATCTCACAATGAATGATTGTTACGAAAAAGGCTTAAAATTCCATTACACAAACTGTGTGCAATCGGTCTCGAGCGAGTTAAAACCAATTTTATGATGAATTTTTATTGGTCAAAGAACTTGTACTTCAAGCAAAAATGAGCCTGTAAATATATTTTTTGGCTTTTATAAACGCAAAATAATTTTCAGTTAAAAAATAAGTGACATCTGTAGTAAATTATCGCCATACGTCATTTCATTTGAATTTTAAGAAATTTATCCAGTCCAGTTTAACCTACAAGCTGAAACATGATAACACATTTAAATAACTTTTTCTTACATCACGTTTAACACAAACTACCGCCAAAATCGCCTAGTAAAGAATTGGGAAAATCCAAATCCAGCGTAAGCTTCAAGCACTGCTCTTTAAAATTTGCCATTTTGAACTCTGAAAATAAACACAATTACAATCCGACATTCACTTGAAATTCAAGTGATGGGGAAGTGAATATTTTTTCTCACTTCAAATTCAAGTGACGACTGAAGTGAATGCGGATGAATTCACTTGAAATTTAAGTGACTGCCAAGTGAAATGAATATGTCGCACTTAAATGGAAGAAAATCACTGGATCCTTGTTTTTAAGTGAAAAATCATGTGTATTTTAAGAGTGAATATGGGTTCAGTGTATTGCAAATTAAAGACATACCCGTCTTGGCCGATTTAGGCTTTACTGACTGAATAAATTATTAAAAATTCAAACTGCTTCAAACAAAGTTTCAAACTAAATTCTCAAAAAATAATCGAGTTTAGAATAAAATGAATCTGATTTGAACTGCAATCATAATCTCTTACTTATGTTTCTAAATATTTTGTGGTTGAGAAGAATAAGGTTATTATTGACCAATTAAACTAGATACAAAAAGTTTTTCTCTTGAATTAACCTTGAAATCCGTAATTTATTATTTGAATCGTTATAAAAAAGGCATTTCTAGGACTCAATTTCAAAAGTTAGGAATTAAAATAAATACTCAACTATAATTGTAAAATAACTCTTTCAAATACCTAACTTTTAAAACGCGGAATGTCTAATCGTTAAGTTGTTAAGCAGCTTGGCTTTGCTCTGTTGGGGTTTTTTTTCTATTTAAACCAAGATTTGCACATTTTTTTTCCCCTGAATATCTTTTGTAAGAATTTTATCTATTTTTTCCTGAATGAACCCTAAAACTGTTTCTGTTATTTTGTTTACAACTCTACAGTAAAATTTTCTAAATTATGTAACCCTTGTCGTTTTTTCCTAATTCTATGGATTTTAATTGTGAAAATGAATCCGAAAGAATGCATGTTAAAGAAATTTTGTAAGTGAAATATAATCGTATTAAATTGTTACTTGAGAAAAGTGGTCTTAACCTATAGGGTGGCCTTAATTTTTATAATTAAACATTAAGAAACAAAATATGAAATTTTCATTCATCGATGGTTAAATTTTTTTTAATTTTTTAAAGAGTTGGTAGATCAAGCTTATTTGATTTGAGCATCCAACAAGTTCTTTTTAGGGTAGCCTTCAATTTCTAAAAAAAAATTATTTTATACTTAAGTCAAACAAGCGCAATCGTCCTTCCTAACTTTTTTGCAAATTTCAAGATTCTAACCTTTGATGGAAATAAATAAAATCTTCCAAAAAAAAAAAATAAGCGATAAAATTTTTTTTCCGATCAAATCTATAATTTTAGATTGAAATTTGGCTTTTAAAAGCTGCAATATCAATCATGTTTAGCAAGACATCGAAAAATATAGAATTTTGTGCAGATTTTTTAGATGAAGATAAGGTACAAGTTTCTTTAACAGCCAATATTTTTCATAAATTCATATTTTTCATTTCATAATGAAAATCCTGTAGATGATTTTTTTTAAATTAGATTTGGGCTTTAAGAGAAGTCACTCAAATTCTACTTTAAATTTGTTATTTTCAACTGAATGTGTGTATTTTGATAATTTTTTTTTGTTTAATCGAATTGAATTGTCAAGCAAATTTCTAAGTTCATGTTCTCTTGAATTCCTCAACAATTTTATGTTGATTGTAAAACTCATTTACAAGCTAAATCTTTTTCTGAATTTTGGATTTGCATTCTGAATCTGAATTCTGAACCTGAATTCAGAAATTTAACTTTGAACTTGTTTCTAAATTTCTATACAATTTCTGAAATATGCCCGAACAGAATTTTTTGAGGCAATTTTTAAAGCCCTCGTTAATAAATCTAAATCTTTTATTTAAATTCTGTAGTTCTAGTTTAATCTAAATTCATTATTTAAATTATTTATTTTTAATCTGTATCAGGAATCTGAATAAAAATGTGAATTTCAAATGATGAATCTGAATCTGAGTTTCCAATCTTGGAACGCCATTTAAAAGCTTCAAATGTTTAAATTTCGGGTAAGAATAAAGTTTCAGAACTCCAAATTTTCTTCCTATTTTCATATTTAGAAAACCTTTATTAAAATATTGAAAAGTATATGATTTGCGAAAAAACATGATTTAAATTTGATATGAAATGCAAGCCAATTTTGAAGCAGGATTTCAAAGCAGCTGTTCATTTCTAATTTCTTATTCGAACTGTAAATCAAGAATCCTTAACTGGCTACAGAATCAGAAATACGAAAAAAGAAATAAAATTTTGGTTATGGAAAAATGGAACCGGAACCTCCGGAATGGGTCTAATTTAAAATTTAATATTCAGACCTGAATTTCTATGAACAAGTGAGAGAATTTAGAAAAATGTAGCAGAAATTTGAACTTTTGAACTTGGCATGGGTTTTTGAGGTTTTGGCATTAGTTTTTAGTCTAGATTGCTACTCTTGAATAACTTAACTTCACTTTATTATAATAATTTGTTTATGAATTAAAAATTTTAAGTGTAGAGTAAAATACCTCGCTTGCTTTTTTGAGCCCCCATGGGGGGAGGGAGGGATTAACCCCAAAACACTACTGGGTTTGCTGGGTGATGAATTGGAATGAAAGCCTCAAAATTCCAATAAAAATTTTCGAAGCAGGAATACTGAAGAAGAAAAAAAACTTGTTTGTATCAATTTACATTTTTTTCGGAACGACAAAAATGAAGAAACTGTATTTGAATTAGATAATAATATATCGTTGTGATAGGGTTGTGTTATAATTTTGATATCATCCTGTTCGGGACAGGATTCACAATACGAAAAATATGAATATTCTTTTGGGAAAATTTTTAACTTTTTGAACTTTCACTTTTACCAGAATATACTGACATTGATCCAATCTAGAGCAGTAAAGAAGTTGTTTTTCAAACGGGAGATCATACTCGCGCTAGTGCGAGTACATGGTAAACTCTTTAGGTGGACAAACTTCAGTCAGTATAAACTAAATCATGAACTTTTATCTCGGCGTCTCAAGGCTTCACTTCACTTCTAGTGCCATAAGGTGCTTCCTCCTTTCAAAAATGTGGTACCACTTTCAGTTTTGATGGACTAGAAGACTAACAAGATAGTTGCCTAATGACATTGAGGCCCGATCACTTGAAGATCCTGAAACCCAGAAGATCCACGAACCTCAAAGCCTAAGGTCAGAAGCTTAGGAGTCAAACTTCTAAGAGTTCTTACCAATTAAAAAGGGTGGCGACCTAAAGGCCTAGTAATCAAGTAACCTGATCAATGACCTAGAAGATTGATAGTGGACCTCAAGAATTTTCATGTGCTCCAGAAGAAGAAATGAAGAAGAAGAAGACCTATAAGATTGAAAAGCTGAAGGCCTGGAGACCTACTGAACTAATGGTCTGGATGCCTGACAACCACGTCTAACTACTTAGTGGTTTTTTGTTTATATGCCTGGAGCTGGAGACCTGTAGGTTTGACGACCTACGGGTCAGAAGACCGTGGGCCCTGATAACCTATTGGTCTTACGATCTTAGCTTTGGTTGGTCTGTGCGTGTAGATTTCAAAATACCATTTTTTCATCTTTTAAGCCATATGACTTAGAGTGCTTACAACGTAGAACTCAGGAGCGTAACGATTTAGAGTTCCGACTACTTGAAAGCGTGACGAGTTAGAGGTCTGGTTATCTAGAAAGCTTACGACCTAAAAACTTGAAGGTTTGAAGGCCTGAGGACCTGCAGACCTAACGGTCTGAATGTTTGACATCCACGTTTAACTACTTAGTGGCTCTGTGTTGACCTGTAGGTTCGACGACCTAGAAGTTGTTTAGTCTGTGCGTGTAGATTTAAAAATACAAAAAAAAAACTCGTACCAGGTCGAGGACAGCTTTCAACTTTGGAAGGAATGGGATCTTAACCATTTTGGGGACCAAAAGCTTCAACGCTTATCCAACAATCCGGGCCTATCGAGATGCACAAAATAAACACTCAGTAGCATGACTATCTACAGTTTTGAATGATCTGGAAGCCTGACCACTCAGGAGACTTGATGACCAGCATGTCCTAGAGAATTGATCACTTTGAGGTCTGACGGTCTAGAACACAAACAAAATAGTGGCCTGATGACATTGAGACCCGACAACTTGAAGACCTTGCAACCCAGAAGTGTAAAGATCTAGGTTAGAAGCTTGAGAGCCAAACTTCTTATAGTTCTGGCCAATGAAAAGGGTTCCGAACTAGAGGCCTCGTAATCTTGAAAGCTGATCAATGACCTGGAATACTGAAGAGCTGAAGTCCTGGAGACCAACAGACCTAACGGTCTGGATGTTTGACGACCATGTCTAACTACTTAGTGACTTTTTTTTTATATGCCTGGAGTTGGAGACCTGTAGGTTCAACGACCAACGGGTCAGAAGACCTAGAGTCCTGATGATCTATTATCCTAAAAATGAAAAAGTTGGTTGGTCTCGACCCGTAGATTAAAAAATATAAAACGTATATCTCCACACATTCAGGTACCACTACTTGATCGAGCTACCGCACCGCACCGATCCACACTCGTACCAGGACGAGGACAGCTTCCAACTTCGGAAGGGCTGGGGCCAGAACCATTTCGTGGACCAGAAACTTCTGCAGGAACGCTTTCTCGAGAACGATTGCTTCGAGGTGCGGTTTTCGGTGCGTCCAGTCCACCTGGTGGAGAAGTACGACTGTTTGCGCAAATATGCCGATAAGCTGGAGGCCGATAACACCGCATTGAGGGAGTAAGAATGTTTTTTTTCTTTTTCAAGGGGGATGGTGTAGCATTTTATGATTTTTTTCTGTCTTTTTTACAGGGAATGTTCCGTCGATTGTGCAAACGAGGCTTGCTGTATTCGAGGTGTGGCAGCTGCTCTGGAAAATGGATCCTGCCTGTATTCGGATGCCGTTAAGGATGACTTGGGTGGTTCCTGGAGGTTACAGGTTTACCCAGCTGGAAATGGAGAAGCCAAAGGGTTGTTTGGTTGCATTTTTGTGGAACTTCTTGATGGAATTCCAAATGTGTGAGTTGAGAATAGCTGAAGAGGTGTTTCTTTGAGTTTGACAAATGTAATCTTGTTCATTTCACAGATATGAATTTACCGTTACCCTAGTTCATGAATCCCCGAAAAAATCCATCAAAAAATCGTTAGAACACAACTTTCAACCCTGGATGCCTTTCGGGTGGAAAAACTTCGTCCCGATCGGTGATCTTCAAGGTGAAGGCTTCGTCAAGAAGGACGCTCTGTTGATCAAGCTCGCAATCCGACCACCCACGGTGGCTCACAAGTTCAATTACCTGCGGCAGTATCACGAGAACGCGATCCGCAATCTGAACCAGCAGATCCAGGCCAAGAAGGCCGCCGAAGCTTCCAGTTCCATGTCGCCCTTGCAGCGAGGAAAATCCCTCATCAAACGGATCCTCCCGAAATCGCCCAGTCAGGATCAAGGTAACAACCACGATTCGGACCCACAACCAAGCAAGTGAAAAATGTTCAATAAATTTTCGCTTTCCTGGTCGAAACCGAGGCGTCAAATGCCACGTGTTCCTGAAAAAAACCCGGCTAATCCTTATTCTTAAACCGGACAATAAATCACAATTCCCTCTCGGTCGGTGGAGCGTGACCTCGTGATCCATAAATCAACCGGATACCCCAGACAAAATGGGAAAGGAAGGTGGTCAATAAATTGCCTTGTTTACTTTTTTTTTCTTCTCTCGTCAATTACACCTTTTCTAACAACAGTGTGTAACTACGTTGATCTCTTCCTAACGACTAATGAATGTACTAAGCGGTTTATTAAGTTGGGTGAAAGATAGGCCTCTGAGACTGCTTTACAAAGCGTTTCGGAATACTTTGTGTGAAATTAAGCCTGAACCCTAAATCGATTTTATGAACAGAGTACGTTACAGGAAAAATTTTGCTCCAGTGATCAACCTTGTTATTTTTTTTTTGTTTTGACTCATAAATATGGATCGAAGTTTCGGCAAAGCGGGAAGCATGACATGTTTTTTGTAAAAACTGGAGTTCATGTTAGGCTTCAAACTGATAATTGAAAATTTACTTCCACAAGAACTACAAAAGGTAAGTAAAAAATCAACATAATTGGTTTCGGTCTGCGAATACGTTTTTTTCAAGTTTGATTTACGAGACTAATTTGACAAAACATACTCGGAAGATGGATACATAAAATTGAAAAAATGATGACTTCTTCTCCAATTTTGGAAAAGAAATCTTTTTCAACTGAATTGTGAAAAAGATAATTTTTACAATTTTAATAATTTTGACAATTTTGACAATTTTGACAATTTTGACAATTTTGACAATTTTGACAATTTTGACAATTTTGACAATTTTGACAATTTTGACAATTTTGACAATTTTGACAATTTTGACAATTTTGACAATTTTGACAATTTTGACAATTTTGACAATTTTGACAATTTTGACAATTTTGACAATTTTGACAATTTTGACAATTTTGACAATTTTGATAATTTTGACAATTTTGATAATTTTGACAATTTTGACAATTTTGACAATTTTGACAATTTTGACAATTTTGACAATTTTGACAATTTTGACAATTTTGACAATTTTGACAATTTTGACAATTTTGACAATTTTGACAATTTTGACAATTTTGACAATTTTGACAATTTTGACAATTTTGACAATTTTGACAATTTTGACAATTTTGACAATTTTGACAATTTTGACAATTTTGACAATTTTGACAATTTTGTCAATTTTGAACAATTTTGACAATTTTGACAATTTTGACAATTTTGACAATTTTGACAATTTTGACAATTTTGACAATTTTGTCAATTTTGACAATTTTGACAATTTTGACAATTTTGACAATTTTGACAATTTTGACAATTTTGACAATTTTGACAATTTTGACAATTTTGACAATTTTGACAATTTTGACAATTTTGACAATTTTGACAATTTTGACAATTTTGACAATTTTGACAATTTTGACAATTTTGACAATTTTGACAATTTTGACAATTTTGACAATTTTGACAATTTTGACAATTTTGACAATTTTGACAATTTTGACAATTTTGACAATTTTGACAATTTTGACAATTTTGACAATTTTGACAATTTTGACAATTTTGACAATTTTGACAATTTGGACAATTTTGACAATTTTGTCAATTTTGACAATTTTGACAATTTTGACAATTTTGACAATTTTGACAATTTTGACAATTTTGACAATTTTGACAATTTTGACAATTTTGACAATTTTGACAATTTTGTCAATTTTGACAATTTTGACAATTTTGGCAACTTTGACAATTTTGACAATTTTGACAATTTTGACAATTTTGACAATTTTGACAATTTTGACAATTTTGTCAATTTTGACAATTTTGACAATTTTGACAATTTTGACAATTTTGACAATTTTGACAATTTTGACAATTATGACAATTATGACAATTTTGACAATTTTTACAATTTTGACAATATTGAAAATTTTGACAATTTTGACAATTTTGACAATTTTGACAATTTTGACAATTTTGACAATTTTGACAATTTTGACAATTTTGACAATTTTGACAATTTTGACAATTTTGACAATTTTGTCAATTTTGTCAATTTTGACAATTTTGACAATTTTGACAATTTTGACAATTTTGGCAACTTTGACAATTTTGACAATTTTGACAATTTTGACAATTTTGACAATTTTGACAATTTTGCCAATTTTGTCAATTTTGTCAATTTTGACAATTTTGACAATTTTGACAATTTTGACAATTTTACAATTTTGACAATTTTGACAATTATGACAATTATGACAATTATGACAATTTTGACAATTTTGACAATTTTTACAATTTTGACAATATTGAAAATTTTGACAATATTGACAATTTTGACAATTTTGACAATTTTGACAATTTTGACAATTTTGACAATTTTGTCAATTTTGACCATTTTGACAATTTTGACAATTTTGGCAACTTTGACAATTTTGACAATTTTGACAATTTTGACAATTTTGACAATTTTGACAATTTTGACAATTTTGACAATTTTGACAATTTTGACAATTTTGACAATTTTGACAATTTTGACAATTTTGACAATTTTGACAATTTTGACAATTTTGACAATTTTGACAATTTTGACAATTTTGACAATTTTGACAATTTTGACAATTTTGACAATTTTGACAATTTTGACAATTTTGACAATTTTGACAATTTTGACAATTTTGACAATTTTGACAATTTTGACAATTTTGACAATTTTGACAATTTTGACAATTTTGACAATTTTGACAATTTTGACAATTTTGACAATTTTGACAATTTTGACAATTTTGACAATTTTGACAATTTTGACAATTTTGACAATTTTGACAATTTTGACAATTTTGACAATTTTGACAATTTTGACAATTTTGACAATTTTGACAATTTTGACAATTTTGACAATTTTGACAATTTTGACAATTTTGACAATTTTGACAATTTTGACAATTTTGACAATTTTGACAATTTTGTCAATTTTGACAATTTTGACAATTTTGGCAACTTTGACAATTTTGACAATTTTGACAATTTTGACAATTTTGACAATTTTGACAATTTTGACAATTTTGACAATTTTGACAATTTTTACAATTTTGACAATTTTGACAATTTTGACAATTTTGACAATTTTTGACAATTTTGACAATTTTGACAATTTTGACAATTTTGACAATTTTGACAATTTTGACAATTTTGACAATTTTGACAATTTTGACAATTTTGACAATTTTGACAATTTTGACAATTTTGACAATTTTGACAATTTTGACAATTTTGACAATTTTGACAATTTTGACAATTTTGACAATTTTGACAATTTTGACAATTTTGACAATTTTGACAATTTTGACAATTTTGACAATTTTGACAATTTTGACAATTTTGACAATTTTGACAATTTTGACAATTTTGACAATTTTGACAATTTTGACAATTTTGACAATTTTGACAATTTTGACAATTTTGACAATTTTGACAATTTTGACAATTTTGACAATTTTGACAATTTTGACAATTTTGACAATTTTGACAATTTTGACAATTTTGACAATGTTGACAATTTTGACAATTTTGACAATTTTGACAATTTTGACAATTTTGACAATTTTGACAATTTTGACAATTTTGACAATTTTGACAATTTTGACAATTTTGACAATTTTGACAATTTTGACAATTTTGACAATTTTGACAATTTTGACAATTTTGACAATTTTGACAATTTTGACAGTTTTGACAGTTTTGACAATTTTGACAATTTTGACAATTTTGACAATTTTGACAATTTTGACAATTTTGACAATTTTGACAATTTTGACAATTTTGACAATTTTGACAATTTTGACAATTTTGACAATTTTGACAATTTTGACAATTTTGACAATTTTGACAATTTTGACAATTTTGACAATTTTGACAATTTTGACAATTTTGACAATTTTGACAATTTTGACAATTTTGACAATTTTGACAATTTTGACAATTTTGACAATTTTGACAATTTTGACAATTTTGACAATTTTGACAATTTTGACAATTTTGACAATTTTGACAATTTTGACAATTTTGACAATTTTGACAATTTTGACAATTTTGACAATTTTGACAGTTTTGACAATTTTGACAATTTTGACAATTTTGGCAATTTTGACAATTTTGGCAATTTTGGCAATTTTGAAAATTTTGACAATTTTGACAATTTTGATAATTTTGACAATTTTGACAATTTTGACAATTTTGACAATTTTGACAATTTTGACAATTTTGACAATTTTGACAATTTTGACAATTTTGACAATTTTGACAATTTTGACAATTTTGACAATTTTGACAATTTTGACAATTTTGACAATTTTGACAATTTTGACAATTTTGACAATTTTGACAATTTTGACAATTTTGACAATTTTGACAATTTTGACAATTTTGACAATTTTGACAATTTTGACAATTTTGACAATTTTGACAATTTTGTCAATTTTGACAATTTTGACAATTTTGACAATTTTGACAATTTTGACAATTTTGACAATTTTGACAATTTTGACAATTTTGACAATTTTGACAATTTTTACAATTTTGACAATTTTGACAATTTTGACAATTTTGACAATTTTGACAATTTTGACAATTTTGACAATTTTGACAATTTTGACAATTTTGACAATTTTGACAATTTTGACAATTTTGACAATTTTGACAATTTTGACAATTTTGACAATTTTGACAATTTTGACAATTTTGACAATTTTGACAATTTTGACAATTTTGACAATTTTGACAATTTTGACAATTTTGACAATTTTGACAATTTTGACAATTTTGACAATTTTGACAATTTTGACAATTTTGGCAATTTTGACAATTTTGACAATTTTGACAATTTTGACAATTTTGACAATTTTGACAATTTTGACAATTTTGACAATTTTGACAATTTTGACAATTTTGACAATTTTGACAATTTTGACAATTTTGACAATTTTGACAATTTTGACAATTTTGACAATTTTGACAATTTTGACAATTTTGACAATTTTGACAATTTTGACAATTTTGACAATTTTGACAATTTCGATATTTTTTTTATAAAATTGCAGTTTTGACAGTTTTGACAATTCCGTGTCCGACACTCTTGACAATTTTGAAAAGTTGACAATTCAGTTTTTCAAGAATAACATTTGACCAAAGAAGACCGGAATTGCCATCTTAATCCGTATAAGTTTCCTAACTGATTATCTCACTAATATGGATGCAGAATTCCTTCACAATTCTATTGTTCTGCTTCAACTCGCCTAAAGCCATTAGGATAAATATGAAGATGATTCCAACGTGTTGAACCATGACACCCGATCACGTTCCACTGACGAAAGTTAACCGTAATGCCCGTCATCTTACGGTACCCGTCATAATCCAGTCCCATTCATAGATATACTTGGTACCTTTGTACGTATGATCCCGTTTGTTGAAAAAGAAAAAAATGGAGCTCGTGTAATAGTTCATGGACATAAATATGACATAATTATAGCCGTCGTCGTCGTCGGGAGGCGCGAGCCAGAGATTTTTGATTCGTAAAACGTGACTTACACATATTCTTCCTTCTGAAACAGTTCCAGCGTCCCGCAATTCCGAAAGGCAGAACACGGCGTGACTTTGAAATTCCGCAGAACAAGGCGTTCTTTGGGGTAAGTTCAAGTTTGTTGTAGGCGCAAAACTATTCACAGAACAAGTTTAAGTTGAAGAGAACCGTAATGCTCATTAGGTTTATTGTGGCGATAAATTTAACGGGTTCGTTTGAACCAACTTCAATAAGTGACCGAATTTTGAGACGTGTTTCGGTACTGTTATTATATATTTTTGCTGGTCATTTTACGAAGACCTTTATTTGAACACTGGACAAATTTTAAACTTTTTAGCTTCACTATCGAACTGTTGCACACAGGGGTGAATGCATCTAATAAGCGATCAAAATTATTTGTGGACAAACGGTAAACGATAGACACTTGATGTATTCATAACAGTTTCATTCCTGATCCGATATCCGCGAGTTCGAGCCCAAAAGCAAACATCGAACACAGTTGTACCGGATAAGTTTTTCAATAACGATCCGCCAACTGCACCGTTGATGAAGTCGCGAATGCCATAAAGATGGTAAAACAATTATAATCGAAACAATAAAAGAATAACATTTTCATATTTTTTGATGATCTATCGAATTCATCAAAGAAAAAAGTAGTTTTTCCACCTGGAAGGGAAATAAAAAAAATATTTCTTAAAATAATTAGTTTGGAGACTTGATGTCTTCATAAAAGTTGTGGATCTTGATATTGTAAGAAACTTTGTTGAATACACCATCAAGATTTCCATGCATAAAAGTTACGAGCATTTTGAAAATAATACTTGTAATTTTGAGTTTTTACTTTATATCTTTTTTAGTATACGATCTACAAACTTGGTGTATTTGAAAAAGTTGTTCAAATTGTTAAAACACACAATTTTGTGGAACATGTATTTGACATGTATTTCAACTAAGAAAGGAGACATACTTCAAAATATCCAAAATAATGCCTTTTTTCGGTAAGTTATAACCTTAAGAGTTCGGACGTTTTGTTGGTCGAGTTATTGGATTTCTATTGATATATAAATTTAACATTAGTTTTGGATAGATTTTTGGTAAACTATCAATCAATAATAAGCTTTTTCCTGTAGGAACAGTTAAAATTCGAAGAAAAAAACCCTCAATTTTTGATGTGTTTAGAGTAAAAAGCTCATCATTGATTGCTAATTTGCAAAAAATCTATCCAAAACTGGTGTTAAATTTATATATCAATAGAAATCCAATAACTGGACCAACAAAACTCACTCAAAAAATAATACAAACTCGTCCAAAGCTTTTCGTTGTCGTCATAATTTAAAAAAAAACTCAAATTAAAAAAAATCGGTTGATAAAATCCAAAATTATCGGTAAAAAACTAGTTTTATGATCATCCCGAACAAAATTCCATACAAATTTCAGATTTTTTGCATGACCCCTTCCCGTAGTTTAATCTGGTCCAAATTTTCCCTGGAACCTTGCGCCAAAACATATGTTAATTTGTTTAACTTTATAATTCATTTTAATGTCTCTTTTGTGGGATTCTATGTGAATACGGTGCTCGATTTGGATTTTCTAGTAAAATTCTTAGAGGTGGAAATTTTTATTGATGACAGTTTTAACTTAATTTTATTAAAAAAAAATTGTATGAAAAACTTATGAATTTGTTTAATAGAAAGTGTTAATCTATAAAATATACCACGTTCAAAGATTTTTTTAATTACATTACATTTATTTCATAGATACTTATTTTGTTTGCCTTATGCCAACAAGTAATAGAAGCAAATGGCAGTTTTTCTCATACTTATTTAAATTTATATATGAAGAATTTGATCTTTTTCAAGATTTTAATTCAAATCACAGAGACAGTTGCGTTAAAAAAAGAATGAAATCGCGTGAAGCTGCGCACCCACTTCCAACTTTCACAAGCTGCCATTTCTCTCTCGGTTGATATTTTTTCATGAAATTTTCACACAATCTAGTTCTACTATCCAACTAACGCTCTACAAAATTTGAAGTCTTTACAAAGACTGGGAACAAAGATACAGCTTACCCCGGAAAAAAGGGAAATTTGGAATTGCTTCACTATATTTTCTGTATCTTTGACAATTTTCATTGAAAAATCTTGAAATTTTGTCCAAAGATGTAAAAGTGTATGATCTAACTAGTATAAGGTTGCCAGAATTTTTTCAGCACGTATCCGGGCCGGACAAACCGGGCAATTTTTATTTAAAAACCTGGCAAAATCCAAGCATTCGATTTCAAATTGACAACCATAAATCCGAGCAATATACGGGCAAATTTTGTAAAAACTCTGAAATTCCTCAACAAAAATCAACAAATAAAATGAAAAAAAAAATTTCATCAAAACTCATTGATAGATTTTGAAGCGGCTTCCAAAAAACCTTTCATGATTATTTTTATAAAATTTGCTTTGGAGGTGTTTGTTCGTTTTGGAGGTGTTTGTTGTTTTTTTTGTTTAATTTGCCAAATAAAATGAATAAATCCGGGCAAAATCCTGGCATTTTTTAATGAAATCCGGGCAATCGGGCCGGGACGGACTGTTCTCAAATTTAGTATTAAATATCCGGGAAACCCGGATAAAACCGGGCAATCTGGCAACCTTAATCTAGTACCTGGATAAGTTTCGTCAAAATCGATGAACGCCTTCAAAAATAGTGCCGGTTAGAAAATGAGGTTCATTATCGCCCAGCACACGATTTCATTCTTTTTTGGACGGATGTTTGTATGAAAAACGTCGTAATCAATGCTTTCTTGGTTTTTTTCTTTTACAACATCAAAATTTAGCAAAATTTATCCTTAGGATGCAAAGGATAATTTGAAAGGCGTGACTCATTTAAGGAAATTTTGCATGTAGGAACCGTTTAAAACTATCAACGCTGTTTTTTTAAATTATTTTTATGCTTTTATGTCTTATCAAAATCAAAACATTAAAAACCCAACATTATTGAATCATTGTACCAAAGCAATGACAGTTTCAAACCAAGAGTTCCTGTTCTGGAAAGGAAGAGTAGGCGTGAACTCGTGGTAAGCGCACGCGTTTTTTTTTCGCTTGTCAAAATTTTTCGGAAATTCATTATTTGGTGTATCGCTTGCTATTGGAAGTTTTATATAAATTGTTTTTTCCTTAAATTGTTTTGAAATGCTAATATTTTTGTGTTCGAATTACGCTGAAGTGTTTTTAGAATGTGAAGTCCTTGAGAGAAGGGGACTGGTCTTTTGCCCTCTGGACGAGCACCGGTGTGCTCTACTAGCAGAAGAACCAGGGCCTTGATTGATGTGTTCCAGATAATAGCCAAGCTATGTCGATTTTTTTATATTTTGCATTTGAATCATATTGAAATGAATGTAATCATTTTTGCTGTTGTTTATTTTAAAATTTGTTTAGTCCTGGCCTCAATTTTCAGTAGCCAAACATGAAATGTTTCCAACCATAATTTTTTCCATGGAAACTTTTCAACTAATCCAATGCAATTCAAGCTTGCATGTAAGTAGATTCAGGAAAAACTTCTTCGGCATTCAAAAGCATCTTCTATCAAAGTTTAGGGAGCTTTTTCAATCGACTAAGTTTTTCTTACCCAACATTATGTTCGAAATTATGTTTATCGTTTCGAAAATGAGTAAGTAGAGACCTATATACTGAAATCTCTATGGAAGGTTCGAACAAATTTCATTGAACGTAAAGAATGCAATCCACTCTTCAAAATTTTCGAAAATTTTAAGTTTATCTACATTTTTCTTAGTAGTACAAGTGTTTTAAAAGTTGAGCTTGGCCATGTTAAAAGTTTTAGGTAGAAACATGCAAGGATCATTGATAATAGTAGTTTTCGAATTTATTTTACATAATTAAAAATTTAATACCCTTTTAAAATAACATATGAAACGTCACAACCAAACGAGAAAATTTAATGTTCTTTCTTATAGAAAGGTTTTTAATGTTATATTTTTTGATGATTTGTTCTTCGTGCAATTGTGAAATCAATATGAGGCAAAGAAAAATTATCACAACCTACATAACAAGTTGAAAATTCAAAAGAACAAAACGCACATTCACATCACCATTGGAAAGGTAAAACTTGTTCTGCTTAGCCACACCAGCGATCATGGAATTTTAAGTGCATAAGTTTAGCAAAGTCGAATCAATTATGTTATCTGAAGTTTTAAATGAATGATCATATCTAAGCAATTCAAGTTCAATGATTAAAGGTGGATATGAGTAGTCAATTAAGCTAAGCTAAGCTAAGCTAAGAGTTCCTGTTCTGGATCGAACGAGCTCCGTTGAACCACCCTAATACCAGAAAGGGCTAGTAGCAGTATCACCATGCTGCTAGTATTAACGATTGGCGTTGCGTGCCAAAATATCATCGATTTTCCTTGAGCATGAAGAAATTATCCAAAGGGTCGAGCCAGCGTTGCCAGATTGCAAACAACTCAAGTCCGTAGGTTTGACGAAATCGAAAAAAGGACTGATGTTGATTGAAGGTTACTTGGAAATGAAAGAACGTTCTTCTGGAATTTATAATCGATTTATTACAGGAACGATTAAAATTCTCCTGCAGAAATATGTTGAAGGTAAGTTTTAGAAATTTTAACAATCAGTCCAAACTGATCCGTAAAAATTTCGTAGTAAATGCTTAAAGTCCGTAGGTTTTAAGCATCAAGCCGTAGCTCCGTAGAAATGCTTAAAATACGTAGATCTACAGAGAAAAATCGTAGATCTGACAACGTCCAAGTCAGCTCAAGGTTTGGTCTCTTTTGCAAGCCATGCCATCAGAGACGGTAAAAGCATCAGCAGCCTGTGTGACCAAAGTCAGAGGCCCGAGTGTAATGGCCATAGTCAGAAGTCCAAAGAAGGAACAAGTTGAGTTGGAATATTGTAATTAGTTCTAAGTCGGTTATACAGTCCAATGAAATCTTTATAAAGTTTGATAATGTTTCAGAATGAGTGTCGATCCCTGCCACATGCCATCAGGGGCGATCCTGAGCTGTTTCATTTTGAACTAAATAATATTAATCAGCCTCAACATTTTTAATCCAGCTTAAATCGACGTAGATGGACCCGGTAATGAATCACGTGCGATCTGAACGATTTGCTCTGCAGCTCATCATGGGGTGTTCATCATTATTATCTCGTCAGGCCCTGAGCCTCCGCCATAATGATAATGATTATAATGATAACCAATTATATCCGACGCGACATTGTTGCATCTTCTTCCCACTGTCTTGGTGGCTGCAAGTTAAAAAGTTCCATTGAGTGGAATGTATGTTGTGTTTTAAGAAGGTATTTCAGAAGTTCCAATTACAAATTTAAGTTGAGTCCATAAACTTGTTGCTTTAAAAATAAAGAACAGTTCTCCGAAAAATTTACTTTATAAATTCTTTATTCGGTGAAAAAAAATTTTACTTCACCCATAAAACTCATCTCAATCAATTCGCAATTAACTCTCCGACAATAACAGTCCTCCGGAAACGGCACGAGAGTAGCCGATTCGAGTCAAGTCGAGTGGACAAAGGTAAGTCTGTAAGGAGCACAATAAAGATTGCACCCAAAATTCAGCCTCTGTGCCAATGGCGTGTAGTCAATTACATAGCATCATTGGTACAAGAAGATAACGCGATCGGTGCTGATTCGATTTGCTCCCACCGGCATTAATCTCCCAAGTTAACCGAATTGCGTATGTTTGAAAGAAACAAAATAAAAACGCTTTCACGTCCCTCCCTATCGCATCACAAGACGAAGAAGGATGGAAATAAATACCGGCCAACACCAGGCAGCCAGCGAATCGAGCACTGTGCGTGTGAATGTAGCAAAAGCAACAACAAAAACATCCTTCTAATTCAATCCCTTCAATCTACCGGCAAACAACCACGGCCGAGCTGTGCGTGTGTATGCAGTAAAAGCAACAACAAAAAAAAACATTCCTTCAATTCAATTCGCCGGCAAACAACCACGGCTAAGCTGTGCGTGTGTATGTAGCAAAAGCAACAAGAATATATTCCTTCAATTCACCGGCAAACAAGCACCGGCCAAGCTGCCCGGCTTTAGCAGCTGTGTATATGTATCGTGTGTATGCAAAGCACAGTTCTCATTCAATGGGTTTCCCGTTTCCTCCACTCCCGTTCCCTTTCCCGTTTCCATCGCAAGACAAATGAATACCTTGAAAGGAGGCCAAACGCCGGGAAGCCACTGTCGTGCGTTTCTTTTGTGATTGATCGGTGGCAGAATGCCTATGACAAATATCCCTCTTCCTGCATGAAGCTCAAATAGTACACTGGTTGAGATGTCGGTCTGGCAAGACCATTTGGTTAGTGATTTGAGTTCGATTCTCCCTACGGGCGCTGTGGTTTATATTTTTATTTTCTTGTTTCTGGGATGAATTATCCAATAGGAACGAAATCCCATAAAATGTTTTTCTTGTTTTGCTTGAATGTAGTGGTCATGCATCATTTTAGTTGAGAGCCGAGTCCTTATGCCAGTTACGGTTTTTCAAACATATCATCTTCGGCACAGTGCACATTTCAGCGCATTATCGGCACAGAGATGTGCTAAATAGGCATTGGATTTTTGCAACCTCTTCTATGGGTGTAGAAGTGGGTACTAAGAAGGTGCACCGAACGAATGCACACCCATAGAAGAGGTTGCAAAAATCCAATGCCTATTTAGCACATCTCTGTGCCGATAATGCGCTGAAATGTGCACTGTGCCGAAGATGATATGTTTGAAAAACCGTAACTGGCATAAGGACTCGGCTCTCAACTAAAATGATGCATGACCACTACATTCAAGCAAAACAAGAAAAACATTTTATGGGATTTCGTTCCTATTGGATAATTCATCTCAGAAACAAGAAAATAAAAATATAAACCACAGCGCCCGTAGGGAGAATCGAACTCAAATCACTAACCAAATGGTCTTGCCAGACCGACATCTCAACCAGTGTACTATTTGAGCTTCATGCAGGAAGAGGGATATTTGTCATAGGCATTCTGCCATCGATCAATCACAAAAGAAACGCACGACAGTGGCTTCCCGGCGTTTGGCCTCCTTTCAAGGTATTCATTTGTCTTGCGATGGAAACGGGAAAGGGAACGGGAGTGGAGGAAACGGGAAACCCATTGAATGAGAACTGTGCTTTGCATACACACGATACATATACACAGCTGCTAAAGCCGGGCAGCTTGGCCGGTGCTTGTTTGCCGGTGAATTGAAGGAATATATTCTTGTTGCTTTTGCTACATACACACGCACAGCTTAGCCGTGGTTGTTTGCCGGCGAATTGAATTGAAGGAATGTTTTTTTTTTTGTTGTTGCTTTTACTGCATACACACGCACAGCTCGGCCGTGGTTGTTTGCCGGTAGATTGAAGGGATTGAATTAGAAGGATGTTTTTGTTGTTGCTTTTGCTACATTCACACGCACAGTGCTCGATTCGCTGGCTGCCTGGTGTTGGCCGGTATTTATTTCCATCCTTCTTCGTCTTGTGATGCGATAGGGAGGGACGTGAAAGCGTTTTTATTTTGTTTCTTTCAGACATACGCAATTCGGTTAACTTGGGAGATTAATGCCGGTGGGAGCAAATCGAATCAGCACCGATCGCGTTATCTTCTTGTACCAATGATGCTATGTAATTGACTACACGCCATTGGCACAGAGGCTGAATTTTGGGTGTATACGTATAATTGCCCTCTTCACACCTTTTCGCTTGATTGCTTCGGCAGCCGCCAACAATAACAAAATAAACGGACGGACAACAACGGCTCCTGGATGACTTCCTGCTTCTCGTGGTGGTGGTCTCAGTTGTTTCCGTTCAGTTCATTCATAACTCAAGTAGACGAACGACCACCCTATTGGAACCCGATCCAGCAGCAGCCAGCAGCAGCAGTCGTCTTGTCTCGTGTCTCCATCCTATCAGGCGCGGTCGTAAAAATAATAACAACAAAGAGCGGAAAAAGAACCGGACGTTTCGCGCGGCGGGATAACGATCTTAACCCGATCGATCATCGGTTGATCGGTGGCTCCAGTGGCGAGCATCGGGTACCGATGCAGGTCGAAGTGCGAATGCACTTGTGCCACTTGATCCATTACGAGTGTTCTTTGAGTTAGAACTCGAAATCGTATTTCTCTCAACAAGTCGTATTTCATTCGTATCTCGTACTCTTTTTCTTTTATTTTGAATTTTTGAATTTTGTTGGAAGAACTTCTAATTTTAATATTCAAGTTCAGAAAAGTCATAAATCTGTCCAGAACAAGCGACCTTGCCCGTTGGCTTCCTCACGTTTCCAAATCCAGTCATTCAACTGGATTCACTTGAAAGTGCAAGTGTTTATCAAGTTCTTATTAAGTCAACTTGCCAAAGTCAACAGATCACATCACAGATGATTCAGTCAGATACCGCAATCGATCCTCACACCTGAAGAGAGATGAGAGGCGGAACAACAACAAAAAGTAAAACTGACACCTCAAATGACGACTCGTCTCGTCGGCTCAATGGCGATCCAGAGAAGAAAAAAAAAACAGTTTTATAAATATCAATAAAAAGTTAACAATTACAGCTGCTGCACGATCGACTTTATAGCTGACTGAATGACTGACTGTCTGACTACAATTTTAATACGTACCCGATTGTCCGGGGAATTGGTAAGTTGAGTTAATTTATGGGACGAGTGAATTACCTGCAACGAAAAAGAATAAATTATATTAGAATTGGTTTCCAGGGTTCAGTTTCCTGAACGAATGAATGAAGAATGATTGGTGCAGTTTTGGCGAGTGCATTCTAGTCGTTTTTTTTTATTCTTGAAATTGTTGAAATCAAAACACGGAATTGTCTCGAAAAGTTCTGGTTTCGTGAGAAGTTTTTTTTAATCCCCATATAATCAACTTGCCTGATGAAATACCTCTTAAACTTTTAACCATCGATGGTACTTTAAAGATAAAGTCGAAAAAATTTTAACGGTCGCCATATGTAGAAGAATTTGAAAATTAAACGAAAACCCTTCCAGCGATTCCCAGCTTCCCATAAACGGAAAACCCTTGAAAAGCCAAACCCATAATCTGATCAATTTGTTCCTGCTTGGCTCCCGGCATCAGCCGAAGAGCACTTTTTTAAGGGGTGAAAATCATGACCGAAAATAACAATAATCAACTGGACCAATTGAGGGCTGTGAGAAGCTCGACAGTTTTGATAATGCTCTGAACAAACGAGAAAAAAAAAGAAACCGAAACGTTTATCATTCCTGAGAAAACAGGATAGGAGCCCAAACAAAAAGAGGAAACCATCAAAATTAAATGCTGAGTACTTCTGAGGAAGCTTGCATGAATTTTCTTTTAGGAAGATGTTTTTGAATCGGCTGAAAAATACTTTGAAAAATTTCAATATTTGCAGCTTGTTAAAACGAATTTCATCTTAAAATGTTTATTTTATGATATTTTTTAAAATTACGTTTGTATCTAAACTGATAAAATCGACAGGTTCTTCGAATGAATTTCTAGCATGTGCGTGTTCCAAATTGGAGTTTCAACTCCAATTAGGTATGTTCGCAGATACTTATTTGCATGAAACATTGGCCGTTCTTCCACATTTTGTGCATGAAGAATTGCATGCAACAAATTAACTATCAACAGGTTTTTCGAGCAAATGGTAAAAATTTATAAACTTTTTTTTATTAAACATAACCTTAAAATTGGATTGACCAAAAAGTATAGAAAAATTATTTTAAAAAATCTTTCATGACACATTTTATCACACACAATCATTTTATACACATTGAAAAAGTCTTCACAAATCTCTGGATAAATAATTCGATAAAAAACATGTTGAAAATTGTTACAAAAACTCTTTTGGATGACCATCTCGGATGTAAAAGAAAACACAACTTATTTTAAGAACGGTCAAACCTTCTTATTTCATTTCTATTTACAATTACAACTTTTTCCACGAATTTCTCATAACACAAAATCAGCGACCTTCGGGGCCAGAGTTAGATGTCTAAGTGGCCAGTGTCGAAGGTCTAAAGAAACCAAAGTCAGTGTTTATCGGAAGTCCATAAAACCTTAGTAAAAAATGTCCGCTTAGAATTTTGTTCCTTATGTCGTATGTAAGAATGGAGATATTTTATCCCATTTTCTTAAAATTTAGTAACTCGCACCCTTTTACATTTCCTGACAGCATGTAAATTCCAGATTCTATGCTCCAAAGTATTCAAGAACAATACTTGAACTCGTAGATGAACTAGAAGCTGATGCCTGGGATTAAAAAACTTGCGATTTTTTCAAAGTAAAGAGAGACCTGTTCCTCGATTGAAGGAGACTTGATTCTTTATTCAGGAAAACCACATGTTTGGAGGAAGAAATCAAACATAAACCCAAAATAGAATGTCAATTGACTATTTTGATCATGTTTGTTCTCATTTCGCAATTTATAAGTATTAGAAGAAACACAATTCATAACTTTATCTACACCCTAGATACATTGCATACTTAAAGGCGCTTTTTTCTCGTATTAGAAGAAAACCAATTTTTTCAGCCCTTTTTCCAGACAATTTTCAGATAAATATTAGTTATTGGATAAACATTGGTAGCCTCGTAATCATCAATGATAACGGTTCATTCAGAAGAAGAATATTCCTTTTCGAACTCTACACAGATAAAAAAATGTAACCTTACAGTACAAGTGATTTTACATTTTTACATCACCGCTTGAAAATTTTTGAAAAAGAGTATAGCTGTACAGCCATTTCAATGAAAATTACATGTCGAAGCATGCTTATTCCAGCGCCAGTGTCCGTTTGTCAGTTTTGTTTTGTTTTCATTCCTGTTCGTTTCCCGTCCCGTGCTGCGTCGGCAAAAGTTGTTATTTTTTTTTCATCAATCAGCCCGTAATTGCTGATTTAAGGTAAATCAATATTGAAAATAACTGTGATTGACTCATTAATTTCACATTAATTGCTGTTATTTACAGGAATGCTGAATGCCAAAAACATCATAGCCCCAACTGTGCGACATCCAATTTTCTGCTGTCTTATTGCACCAGCCGTCGTTTCCGTTGACGGGGGAATCGGCTACGAAAATCAGTGCAAGTGTTGTTAATCAAGAAGCAAGTTAGATCAATGTGAAATAAAACTATTTTTATTGCATAAAACCGGTGACTTTTTTATTTTGCGAAACCACTCCCTGTCCAATAGGATTCGTGAGACGTGCAAAATAATGTAAATGTACAGTAAACAACAGCATTGAATGCTACCGGGAGTTTACATGAGATGTGCAGTATTATCACTTGTAAATAGCCGATTCCTTTCTACCCATGTAGTTGCATGTAAATCTACGTGGATTTTTCTAAGTGTGTAGGGATCAATTGTACCCATAATGAACATTTTAGAAAGCTTTTCCTGAAAAAAGTTGAGAGTTTTCCATTGCTCTGAAAACATGGCAATATGAAGTTCATATTACACTCTAACGAATTGATGTATTGGAATAAATATTTTTGTTTTAAGTTTTCATGTAAGGAACTTTTTTAAAGTTAAACTCTAAAAATTCTATTTTAAAACATTGTATGAAATTTTTAAAACAAATCTTCATATCACTGTACAAAAACCCAATAACATTTTTTCGGAATCTCTTTAAACAATCTCTTCTAAACCGTTTTTTTTTTTATCTTAGAAAAACAATAACAACACTAATTATAGATTTCGTCATAAGTTTTTTTTTTATGAAACCTGCAATCGTTGAATACTCTTTGCGAAACTCTTTAAAACTATTCTTAAACCACTTTGGAAAATTGTGAAAGAAACTGATTGAAAAATTCTTCAAAAATTTTTTAACATGCTTCAAAAGGCTGTGTATCTTAAAAAAATGTTTTTGAAAAATTCTGTGCAAAAATTCTCAGCTTTTGTTAGTGTTTTACCTTGTCTTCAAACATATATATGGAAAATGTTATAAAAGGATGCTCTAACCTTTTACCAGTAATAATTTTTAAAAATCTTTTGAAAACTCCCTTTAAAACTCTTTAAGAACTTTTCATAACACTAAAAAAAAGCATCAAAATTCTGTAGGTATGTATGTATATAAATCTATGTAACCAAATTTTACAAAGAAAATAGTCATCAACTTTGAAAACATATTAGACTGTTTACGAAAATGTTTCCAAAACTTTTCAAACCAGGTGATGTTATAATTATTTCATCGAAATTCGATACTTTTTCAAAGTGACAGATGGAAATGAATGTTGAAAATCATGCGAACAAATTGTTTGCCAGTCGACAGATTTTTTTTTAAACTATTCAATGTTATGAACACACTCTTCATAAAATTTAATCTAAGTTTAAATCAAACAATGACTAAAAAAATCTCCTCAAATTTTTTTCAAATCTTTTAGTTTGATTGTCTACCAAGTAACACAGATCAAGCCAATTGGCTTTTTTGAGTTTAATATTGTTTTATGAAAACATTTCGATGGCATCCAATTTTTAAAACAACTTTATTGTAACATAGGAAATGCTTCATTTATCGTGTGTTTTAAAAGAGCCTTGAAAGTTTTGCTAAAACTTGAATAAAACACTATTTTAAGAGTGTTGTAAAAAAGATGCAAAAATATTACTAAAGATTCAATAAAACACATACTTTCCTGTTTTTATTAGAGCTTTGGTACCAGTTTTAATAATGCTCTCAGTGCGCTTTTAAAACTAGCGTTCAAGCCAAGTTGAAAAACTGTTTTATTGGAACATTGGATGTAGGGATGATAAAACTAAGTGACAGATGATTTGACAATTGAGAAGAGCGTATACACGCTAAAACTTTTTTTACCTCTTTTTGAGATAGCATAACCTGGTTTGAAAGGATTTTCACTCAAAATTGAGAAAAACGTGCTATCAAAATGATATAAATTAACACAGCTTAATTCATCTGAAAAATAAAAATGACTTTGTTGTATCCGCATTCAAATATCAAAACAACTGCAAATCGTTATTCGCTCAATTCTTAGGTTCGAATAAAAGCACACTGTGAATAAACGTTTGTTTAGAATCGATAAGAATAAATGTATAAGACATTTAATTTACAAGTACGCCAAACAAAGTACTTGTTTTATTTATCCATCTCTTTCTCGCAATGTGAAGGTAATCTATATTTACGTCATCCAATCAAGAGTTAACAAAATTCTTTCCGGATCAACCGCTCTTGAAAAGTTCTAGAAGACTGCAGCCATCGGCTTCTGCTCAGCAAAGACGGAGAAATTGAGCTACATTACGAGTGAAAATGCTCATTCTATACTTTCATCAGCCAAGAAATGCACGACACGCATCGTTATTTCGTCTGTCGGCTTCGCTCTCTGCCCGAACAACCACCCACCGTACCTACTCGGAGAGCAAACAAACACGTTTTGCTGGACGCGGTGCTTGTAGTTCTAGAAATTCAGGAATGATTTTACGTTTATAATTTTCATAGTTTTGTGAAATCTCACAGCGTGATTTGTTGCACCTCACAAGAATGTAGATTAAATTAGCTTTCCAATGAATATACTTTTGATTGGTCCAAACAAAGTAAAAGCACTGAAAATCCGAGTACAACCTGACGGTGGACCACAAAAACAGATGAAATTTCAATTTGTAAAAAAATTGCGCAAAGTAGTGAACTTTGAAAAATTCCAGTAAATTCAATTTTTGTTGCATCAAAAACCTAAAGACAGCAAAATGTTAGAATTTTAATAAAGTTTGTTGTCATATTTTTTCTAAAACTCTACCATCGCTCAAACAGTATTTACTGGCAATCGAATGAAAAGTAGGTTTTTTAGACCACTTTTTTGAACTTTTTGTGTCCATTTCATTAAAAAAATCTTTAAAAAATATTTCTTGTCTTCATGATGTAGGCATTAACTTCAGCTTTCATATGCATACGACAAATATTTTTTTGAACGTGTAACATATGAACTACAGCAGTTTTCGTGAGGCATGTTTTTTCGGATTTTTTTTCTTTCATGCTGAATAACGAGAAAACTTGTAACTTTAGCTGTATATAATGTTCTAAACATATTTTACTGACATTACAAGGTTTCTATTGATATAAGTTTTATATGAAGTTCATAATAATTCAAACGACTTAAATAGATTTTACTTTTGTGGTGTCAAAATGACACCAAAAGTCGGAAAAGGGAGTTTTTTTGTCCAGGCTTCCAGGGTTCGTCCATAAAAAAAAGTAAAGATGCAATATTGAAGAACTTTTGAATTCATTTAGGGTCCCCGAAGAAATTTTTGTATTTTGAAGCTTCTGAAAAAAGTTACAAGCCTTCAAACTTGCAATGGTGTCAAAATGACACCATTATGCGGATGAGAGTTAAGAAATCGTTTGGTTAATTCTACGAGTATTTATTAGGCTTTGAGGCCAAGCTTTTGATTATAGAAAATGATCTATTCCTGAACAATCTGAGATAATTATATATCAATACCTACTTGTTAATTAAAGGTAATTGACCATCCTATAATCATAGTCAAATGGAAACAAAACGTAAAGTTTCATGAATGCCTTTTGCCAAGCAACAAATCGAAATGTTCTCATTTATTGCGACAAACTTATCTTACTCAAAAATGGATAAATCCATCATGAGCGTGTATTCCGATTAGAGAAACGTCAAACGAAGCTGTGATTCAAAGTCTCTTAAAACTATTTTAAAACTATTTGTTAAAATTGTTTTATTACCCGGCAAAAAGCAATTTTAAAACTGTTTCACAACTGCCTTAAGATGTTCAACATTAACTTACTGAACGCCATGTTGATTGTGAAATTGAATCGAATTTACTGACGCCATCTTGCTGCAAATAATATTATAACACTAAAAACTAGACATTTTCAACAAATTTGACAATTTTTGTGATACTATTTGTTGTATAGGTAATGAATTTCAATGTAAAACAAAAATGGTATCATTTGAGCAAATTTAAATGTTACGTAAATAATTATTTTTTAATAAAAAAAATCTTAAAATTGTGTCAACCTTGATTTTCTTTGAGGCACGCATATGTTTTGATGCAATTTCGTATATATTTTACCAGAAATCTGAGGTTGCAGGAAGTTTCATGCTAAGACTTATTAAAAATGAAAATGAGAATATTTTTAAAATAATTTAAATGTGTTGAAAACGCAGGTTTCAGTGGTGGAATAGAGTTATCTTTATTCATGTTTCGTCTGTGAGGTCAGTAGAATACAACTATATTAATTAGCGATAGCTAATTGTCACTTTCCACTTCTTATATTCCCTAACCGGGAAAGTACTCATTTCTCAATGAGTACTTTGATATTCTTACCCAGAATATTTGGCAACACTGTTGTGTTACCACAAACCCAATTTGAGTTGTTTGGCTTCACAGTGTGATGATGTAAACATTTGTACCGTGTTTACCATCATCAGCTGTCATCATCAATCATCACCGCTATTGTTTCAATTGCGAATTGACTCAAAGCATGCGGAACCAAAACAAACTGATTTGGTTTCGCCGACGGAGCGGCAGATTTCCTCTGCCGAAACCGTAAGTATCAACACCTCCCCTCAATTCGCAGATTGACAATGCTGAACAGCTTCGCGTGCCTCGCCCTTGGTAACGCCTTCGTGAACGCATCAGCTGGCTGATCCTCAGTAGAGATGTGTCGAAAAGATAGCTGACCGCTTCTTATGATGTCTCTGATGAAAGCATACTTCACATCCAGATGCTTCATCCGCTGATGAGTCCGCGCCTCTTCCAGATACTGGATGCAAGGGATATTGTTCTTCATCAACGTGAAAGGAGTGCTAACCACACCCCATTCACCTAGGAAGTTTGTTAACCACAAACCTTCCTTGACTGCATAGCAAAGGGCTCCTATCTCAGCTTCGGTCGATGACAGACTGACCGTCTGCTGACGTTTCGTTGACCACGAAACTAGATTCCCGAAGATCATGTAAGCGTAACCTGATACAGATCTTCGATCATCGGAGTCGTTGGCAAAATCTGCATCAGCATATCCGATGAGTGGTTCCAATTTCGCGTTTCTGCGAAATACCAACGCCGTATCGGTCGTACCTCGAAGGTATCGCAGAATACGCTTCAGGCCTTGCCAGTGCCTATCCGCCGGGCTGGCCTGGTACTTGCTCAGTGCGCTAACCGCAGCACAGATATCTGGTCTCGAAGATGTTGCCAGATATTGTAGACAACCGATCAATTCTTTGAACGGTTGTTCGGTGATAACCTCACCATCGTTCAGCTTCGTCCAGCGAACGTTTGTGTCAAGCGGTGTGCTTACGGGTTTACAATCAGCCATACCGAATCGTTGCAAAACCTTCTCAAAGTATCCTGATAGCGAAATCTCGATGTCTATCCGTGTTCGCGTTTCTGCGGTATACCAACGCCATAACGGTCATACGTCGATGGTATCGCAGAATACGCTGCAGGCCTCGCCAGTGGCTATCCGCCGGGCTGGCCTGATATTTACTTAGTGCGCTAACCGCTGCACAAATATCTGATCTCGTTGATATCGCCAGATACTGCAAACCACCAATCAAATCGTGAACGACTGCTCGGTGATAACCTCACCATTGTTCAGCTGCATCCATCTAACATTCGTGTCAGACACCGAATGGGTTTCCTTTAACCTGGGTTAAACTAACCGCTTCTCAAATCTCGCTTTCATCCAGGGCTGCTTGATAGTTGCTTTGTACGCTAACCGCAGCACTGATGATCGTCCTCGAAAACTGCAAACAACCGATCAAATCCTTGAACGGCTGCTCAGTGATAACCTCACTTCGCCCAGCCCGAGTCTCGTTCTCTTTCATGGCTGCGGTGGTCTTCCGGAAAAAGCAGTCCCTTTGGCCCTTGAGCTTGCTAACGATTCGGAGTTGCTCTTCCTCATCTTCAGCGGCTACGTTAGCCACGTAGCCCTGAATAGCTTCTCCTGTTCGCTGGCTGCATCTCTGGGCCGGCTCGGGATTGACGGAATCTTGATCATCTTCGTCATCGTCGTCATTGCTATTGAAGTCGCTCTCGTTTCGCACCCTACGTTGACGGGCACCAGAATCGCGAATCGTGCGTTGATTCTGGTGGCTGATAACCTCAGCGTGCGATCGTACAACATATCTTGAGTGTTGTGTTCTAGTAACCCCAGAAAAGCATCCTCTTGTGGCTAAGAAAGCCCTTTTTCGATAGCTTCGAGAAATAGTTAAACTTCGATCAACAGGATTCATCCAAAATGCCTCAAAAATCAAGAGGTGGATGAATTCGTTAGCGACTAACCGTCGCCCGAACCACCTCCTCCGAAGCACCCGAAGCAGCTTCCATTCATCGAAGACATGCTCGCGCATACTAACCGCAGCACAACAACAAAGCACGAGAATGATTTTCTCGACTCCAACTCTTTGATCGCTACAAAAAGCTGGAAGGCAAATTTCAGCAACAAACGTCCAATCTGACTCTGTGTTGCTTAACTTGCTGGCGACTAACCGTCGCTGAAAATACCTCCTTAAATGCCACAGAAAAATCGTACTGTAGGCTTGGATGAGCTCACGCGTACTGTCTACAGCATAGCTCCACCTCACGAGAGTAACCCTCTCGGCGAACAGCTTCTTCCAATCTCCAATACGGGCTAATCCTCCATCTGGAGCATTCGGACCTGACCAATCCTGGTTACAGATCCCGAGAGTCCTCCTCCCGGCCGTCGGAAATAAACTCACGCTGCTTACCGCAGCGCGGTTTGTGTCGGCATCGAGAGTAACCCTCTCGGAACCCGACTTCCATGCCTCGAACTCCAGTGGCACCTTCTGGCTGACCTGGAGTATCTCCTGGCCTCTGCACTGCCGATTCTCTACGCTGGTGATCCTCTGCGGTTGGATCAGTTCAAAATTTCTGACCACAGCGCACAACAAGAGCACGAGAGTAACCCTCTCGGCTATTAGCACCACCCAATTAATCCGGCGTGTTGCTGCAGCTGGACCTTTCCTTCCCTGTGCAGACCGATTGCGGATCCTGAAACTCCTCCCGGCCGTCGGAAATGAAACCATGCTGCTTACCGCAGCGCGGTTCGTGTCGGCATCATGAGTGACCCTCTCGACTATCAGGTCCACCCAAGTTTTCCGGGGTGGACCTACCGACCTTCGCGCTGAACCATCTCTGTTGCGGATCCTGGGACTCTTCCCGGCCGTTGGTCGTGAGCTCACGCTTGCTAACCGCAGCGTGGCTCGTGACGGCATCGAGAGTAACCCTCTCGGTCCACGAACCTCCCCGGACTCGACCTCTGGCGGAACCTTCTGGCTGGCCTGGGACATCTCGCTGGCTGGTATCTGCACTGGCGATCCTCTGGCTGCGGGCTGGCTCTCTCCGGCGATCCTCTGGCTCGTGGCTGGCCCCTCGACCTGGCTGGTCCTTCTGCACTGGGCGCTGATGAACTTGCTAACCGCAAGTATTGAGAGTACCCCTCTCACTAACTCATTTTCCGATTCTCCAGACGTATCTGGGCCCATAACCTGTTGAAAACGCAGGTTTCAGTGGTGGAATAGAGTTATCTTTATTCATGTTTCGTCTGTGAGGTCAGTAGAATACAACTATATTAATTAGCGATAGCTAATTGTCACTTTCCACTTCTTATATTCCCTAACCGGGAAAGTACTCATTTCTCAATGAGTACTTTGATATTCTTACCCAGAATATTTGGCAACACTGTTGTGTTACCACAAACCCAATTTGAGTTGTTTGGCTTCACAGTGTGATGATGTAAACATTTGTACCGTGTTTACCATCATCAGCTGTCATCATCAATCATCACCGCTATTGTTTCAATTGATTTCTTTAAGCACCTCCTGCGTAGTTTTCCGCTAGGGAGAACAAATCTGCTATCTGTCGTATTTATTAAAAACCTTTCTATTTTTATCAGATGGCGGTACTGAAGCAAATTAGGTTAGGGTGACATGAAATCATTTACATCTATCAGATCAATTCAACTGTAAATTGAATGCTAGTAAATTGATCAAATGATTGGCCATAACATTTTCATTCTTTAACTGTTGAAAACCGTCATAAACCTTTGAATTACTTCAATGGAATGAAAAAGGTTATTTTTAATAATATAAAAAAAACTTCTCATACGTTCCAACTGACATTCAGCTATATTGAAATTAAGCGAGATTAATCTATTCAAATGCTTTTTTTTTTTTAAATAAGTGTCCATTTTTACCTTTACCTTCAAAACAATGATAATGATTTTCAATTAAGCTATTTTTTCTTATGTTGATCAATCAATTTAATATATTTCTTAATCTTAATCGATTCCAAAATTTTCTAACACCGACGGTTTTTGGAACGTATAGCATTCTAGATTTCCCGGTTTTATCCGGGCGTGCCATAATATTCAAGGAAAATGTCGAGGCGAGTCTGTATCAGCCCGGATTTCCGGATTTTATTACAATGGTCCGGATTTTGTAAGCATGTATTCACATAATTTGTTGAATTTACCAAAAAAAAACAATGATTTGTTTTAATTTCTGATCTGAAATCGGATATTTCATAATTATTTTCATCATAATTAATAATGGTACAAGTTTCTTTTATCTTTTTCTGATTTTGTTTGAATAATGGAAAAATTTTGCTCTGATTTGACCGGATAATACCCGGATTTGTATTTGAAAATTTCAAAAGGAATGCACGGTTTTTCACCCGTTTTGAAAAAAAAAATGGCCAAGCTCGAAAACATGCTGAAAAGTTCTGGAAAGCATAACATAAAATTCCATTGTTTTTCGCACCACTCGCACTTGATTCATTAAGACAAGCACGTACATTGAATCGCTTGATAAGATAATTATTTTTACTTTGTTGAAAAAGAAATTCATTTCAATATGAATTAAAACCTCATAAAATCTGCCAGCCTAACTTTTCGTGTTTACTTCATGCCTATCCTTGGCGCTCATTCTTGTTTATTATGAAAATAAAACAATTCCTGTGGCAACTATGGCAACGCACTATGAGAGATTGTCATACATGCATGCGGACAAACTTATATTAATTGGAGTTTTGGTTTTATCAACGCTTTTGTTTGTACTTCGAAATTATCGACGACGTCCGGTTAGTTTTAATAATAATCAAACAAAATTTACTAGTTGTATATACGTTTCGAGCAACTCGAAGAGTAGCTTTTGTTTGATTTATATTAAAATTCATCGAAAAATTTCGAAATACAAACATGTATTGAAATGTTTTCAACAATTTGACTGTCAATTCTTTTGAATACGATCGGAGATCAAAAGGTTATGTTTCACGATCACATTTTGGAAATTAAATAATAAAATTTGAAGATTTTTTTTTGAAAAAATGGGAAAAATAATACATGTACTTGAGCGGAACTCAGGCCCCTATCCTTTCAGTGGCTGCCCTTTTATATTTTAAACATTTCTAGCCAACCCTAAATTGCAAAAAAAAACACGTTTGAAAAATTCGAACAATATAGGTAGCCCGTTAGGATACCTAGTTTAATAGTCAAAGACGGGTGACCTGGAGATCTGGAAAACTGATCTGATCGTTTCATAATTACATTTCATAGAGGATAGGTAAAAAAAACTGAGACTGGTGAAATTCTAAAAAAGCTTCAAATCTTGAGATCGGAACTGAACTTTTCAGAACTTGTTAAATATCCACGTAAAACATGAAAAAAATCAGCCGGATCTAAATGATTCTTTTTTTTCTGATTTCCTTTATTTTCTCATACTTTATATTCTTATTAGTGACTCTGAAGTATCTCAACACTGTATTTCCATAGAGATTCACGTTTACATCAATGCATTGTACGTAGAAGTTGTTTTGTAATCAGTGATCATAAATTTGCCTAGTTTTTATCAAACATATATATCTTTGAAATTTTTACTCATTTTTCAATATCTTAAGAATGGAAGAGTTCTAAAATACGAGCTTTTTACAAAGTGTCTTCTTCCCAATATACTTTAATTGGAATTTTTTTCCGATTTTTGTCCGCGTGAGTTCTTATAGTAACACAGTGCCATGTTTTGTTGATTTTTCTGTGTTTTTTCTGTTACTTTGATCATGAGGTTTGACAGCTCTGAGCGCTAGTGGCGACTCCACTCGGAAAATTAGCTTTTTCCATCGATCCATTGCGAATTGACTCAAAGCATGCGGAACCAAAACAAACTGATTTGGTTTCGCCGACGGAGCGGCAGATTTCCTCTGCCGAAACCGTAAGTATCAACAAAATGCAATCTTCACCAATCACCAAATGCTTTAGAGAGTAAGTGATAACACGAGAGAAAAAACGGAACAGAAATCTCCCACAGTAGAGTATCTATCAAATTTCACGGTTCTCACAGTAAAATCCCTATCATATTCTCTAACGTAGTTTTAAAAGAGCTGTGGATAGTCTTAGAGCTGTCTATTAATCTGTTTTTGAATTTCAGGATACAAAAAATAATTGTCCAAAAAAGTTCAAAATTTTTAAAATTTCCTTAAAATTTCCTGTGCGTTGAGATCGACTGAATGTAATGTTTTTCCTAGAGGAATTCTGGCTTGCACTCTTTGTTAAAGCAAAACCTATTTTGGTTTTTATATATCCAACATTTCAATCCGTTTTGGATCTTCTTCAGGGACTGAAAATGTGTTTTATAAAGTGTTTTGCCGATTACAAATGTATGAAATTTCCTTAAATAGACTCGTTTTTTTGGTGAGGTCGACTCGGCTTAAAACTGTCTTTTAATCCGTTTTTAAATTTCAGGATTCAAAAAATAATTGTCCAAGAAAGTTCAAAGTTTTTAAAAATTTCGTTAAAAATGTCCTGTATATGGGGATTGGATAAATGTAGTGTTTTTCCTTGGGGAATTCCGGATTGCAGTCTTTTTTAAAACAAAAACTATTTTTGTTTTAATAAATCCAAAATTTCAATCCGTTTTGGATTTTATTTAGGGACTCAGTGTCACGGCGCGCCTCCATCAAAATAATTTTTAGATTTTTTTCCGTGCATCAGGCATGGGACTTTAGATCTGATACAAAATAGCAAAAGGCTCATGCGAAAAGACCCTGATCTTGTAAGGAAAGAGTTCGGAGAGATATTTTTTTTAGTAATAAGAACAGTCAAGAAGAAGAAGCAGAATTAGAAGATATTGCGCCAGATTTATTGAGCAGTTTGTGAAATATTGTAATACTAAAATTAGAGCCAGTTTCCGATAACTAATTTGAGCACGCCTCGATAAAGGTAACCACATCTGAAAAGAGAAGAAAGAAACAATATTAAATAACTTAAATCAATTAAATAGGAAAGTGATCAGCATAAGCACCATTGTGATACGACCACAACGGGTTCCAAACGACCCTCGTGTTTAGTAAGTTCACTAAGATGATCAAATGAAATTGTCGAACATAAATCATTACTTTCAATAATTTTACATCAGGCATCCACTGAGTAAATCGTCTAAACGCAAACAGCGTTCAGAAGAACCAGAAAGGCGTCAAAAGCGTCGCCGTGTTATTGAAGCTTATTTACATACTTACCCGTCATACAAGTGAGGTTACCCATGAATTAGTAAACAAACTGAATTATAACCGAAATATTGTTTAGGAACGCATCACGATAAGCCGCGTACAACGTTTAGAAGAATCGAAAATAGAGTACCTAGAATAGAGAAAAACAGTAAACGTAAGTAAAAAATGGAAATGTTAACACAGCAAATTGTAAAACCAAATCATTGCAGGAATTTTTTAATATATCTCATATTAAAAAAACGGAAACAACTCTACTTCATTCTTCCAAAAACGACACTCAGAATGTAGTTTTATAAAGCATTTTGCTGATAACGAATGAATGAAATCTACCTAAAAAGTATCGTTTCTTGTTGAGGTCGACTCGGTTGGTCATTTGAAGCTGTCCTTTAAACTGCTTTATTATGTTTCTGAGTAAAATCGTGTTTTGTAATAACATAGACAAACGGATTTTAACCATGAAAAAATATTCATAGTAAGTAAAAAAAACTACACTTTTGTTGTGGCAAAACACGATTTAATGTGGAATCATTAAAAAAAATTAAAATACAGCTTCAAACGACCAGCTGTGACATTTAATAAAATTCTTCATAAAAGATCATTTTCAGACCCTGAAAAAGAATCAAAACAGATTGAAACGTTGGAAATTTAAAACAAATATCGTTTTTGTTTAAAAGAAGACTGCCAGCCGGAATTTCTTCAGGCTTATACAAAAATGTCCTCAATGGTAAAAAAGAATGTCAATTAATTTCAAATTTTTAGATCCATTTAAAAATTAAGATTGAGATTGAGATTGAGATTCAGGTTAGAAATTTCCGACTGAATTTGGACAATTTTACACTGTTTTGGAAGAATTTAGACTATTTTTGACTTTTCTTTTCTACTATGAACAATTTCGTTATACTTAAGGAAATTTCTCGAAAACCATGTTTATTTTTTGGATAGTTTTGGACTTTGGATACCTTTAAGTATTTTTTTTACAATTTTGGAGAACGTAACCAACGATTCTCAAAGTGGCCAGCAATTATCTGAATCCGTCCAAAATAGTCTCAAATTATCGAAATCCATTCCAATCGAGAAATAAAAAATAAAAAATAAAAATAAAGCAGAGAGAATAAAACAAAAAGAGATGAAAGATGGTAAACAATAAATGAAGGCAGAAAAAAGACAGCAATTTTCTAGAACAAATATCAAATTTGAATTGAGAGATGAGTGGCGAGCGATTAAAATGAAGAAAAAAAAGGTATGAATAAAGTTGATAAGCGATGAGAAATCGAAAGAGAAGCATGAATTAAGGCGATTAGGGATAAGAGATAAGGAATGAGAGATGAGAGATGAGAAATATGTGAGGAGAGATGAGAAATCAGAGGAGTGTTGAGAAATCAGAGGAGTGTTGAGAGATGATAGATGAGAGATGAGAGATGAGAGATGAAAGATAAGAGATAAGAGATAAGAGATAAGAGATAAGAGATAAGAGATAAGAGATAAGAGATAAGAGATGAGAGATGAGAGATGAGAGATGATAGATGAGAGATGAGAGATGAGAGATGAGAGATGAGAGATGAGAGATGAGAGATGAGAGATGAGAGATGAGAGATGAGAGATGAGAGATGAGAGATGAGAGATGAGAGATGAGAGATGAGAGATGAGAGATGAGAGATGAGAGATGAGAGATGAGAGATGAGAGATGAGAGATGAGAGATGAGAGATGAGAGATGAGAGATGAGAGATGAGAGATGAGAGATGAGAGATGAGAGATGAGAGATGAGAAATGAGAGATGAGAGATGAGAGATGAGAAATGAGAGATGAGAGATGAGAGATGAGAGATGAGAGATGAGAGATGAGTGATGAGAAATGAGAAATGAGAAATGAGAAATGAGAAATGAGAAATGAGAAATGAGAAATGAGAAATGAGAAATAAGTGATGAGTGATGAAGATGAGAGAAGATGAGAAATGCGAAATGAACTATGCAAAACTTTAGCCAAATTTTATCCAAAAAAGAAACTATAAAATACCATCCCGGGTCATGTTCCAGGAAACAATTATCAACGATAAACTAATAAAAGCGTCTCGTTGAATCTGCATAAACAAAATCAAAAAGATTGATCCCTTGACCCACCTTGATTTCCGAACCGAAATTCCTCTACCGTCATCCTAAGTAGCATGCTCTCTTAGAGAGTGTAATTTGACGTTTTTTTTATATATCAATTTGGCTTCTTCTGACTTTGCACAATTCCGACAATAATAAATTGCATTCATGTCTCAATCTGAATCGAGCCGAGTCGGCGTCTCCTCCGAGAATAACATTAACCGAAATATGTTTAAAAAGCAAAATCAGTAACAACAACTACCGAAAGAGCATCCGCAAATTGCTTTGGCTCATGTTTTTTGGGACCGGCAATCGAGCGACGCATTTGTTCTTCTTGCCCTGAAAGATTGTTGTTGCTCCCACATTTCTTCAGGTTTTGTCCTTTGGCTCCGTCTAATTTTTTTTTTCATCTTTCGTCTTTCGTTGCGCTCATCGGAATGCAAAAAATTTGAATAAAATTAATTAAGTTCTGCCTGCATGCATGGCTGCCAATCGGGAGCACGGGAGCCATCCAATTGTGCGTTTAGAAGCCGGTTGAAAGTTGAGCGAATTATTTTCAGGAATGTTGATGCATCACAACGTCTCCATTTTACGGTGAATTTAAGTCTTGTTGTTTAGAAAAAAAAAGTGAAAAATACGTTTGTGACATCAAATGACAAAATTGATCCATTAATCCGGTGTCCATGATTCCAGCTGTCTCGAATCAGTCAAAACAGATCTTATTTTTATGCCACCGGATCACTACCTATAAACTTCTGTGATAAAATCGGCAAAGATTGAGGTGCCCACAGGAAAAAAAAACATTCGTAACAAGCCGTCATTCATTCATGTTATTTGAATATCACGGTAGAATCGCAAGCTTTGGCGCTACCAAAAAAAACCGTTAAATTTCCTGCTGCCGGCCAAGTCGTGATTTGGCGCTTTATTAGTGACTCCCGGTCCTTCCTTCAGGTTTCATGTTCGGATCGAAATTTTTAATGATGTAGATCTATCTACATCATAATCATCATCATCATCATAACGATCGAGAAGTGCGTGTTATGATATCAATGTCAGTCTGTTTGGCGAATTAACTTATTTTTTGCTGCGCGTTTTTCGATCATTAGAACCGGACGTTTGATCTAGACTAAGATTGGTTTATGATCTCATGGGGAAGCACGATTTTTTTTAAATCTTAAATCTTTGGTTGTCCGTTTGAAATCCCCAATCCATGAGATCAATTAAGTTTGTCCTACTGAGTGAAAAAAGCAGCACTTTATGCCCACATAATTGCGACATAATTCGGGTAGTCATATTAAACATTCAACATGTAACGATTACATCGAGTCCATTCGAAAGCGAATAAAAATCAACTACCCGAGATCATACAATGTGAGCCCGGTCGGGCTTATCAACCAAACCAATTCATTAAGCTTATGTTTTGCGATACGCGAAACCCCAAACAATCGGTTCCATTTATCGCGAAACAAGTTATCCTTACGTGTAGCGACCATTTTTATTGATCTGCTTGCGGTCTGAACGATCTAATTGCGGAGCTGAGGAGAAGGTGGCAGGGAAGGGGTCGAAGTCAGGGCGGGTGATAAAAGTACCCCAAACGATTCTCAATTTCATCCATTAAACCGTTCGTTGTTGCCGTTGGATCGTTCATTGGTAAGTTGATCGGTCACGCACATTTCGAGGACCCGAGGCAAGTTCACAGCACCAGAGCAGCAATAATGACTGGCCGGCCACTTGTAAGTGTTTTTCCACGGATTGCAACTGAAAGGATTGAAAGAAGGCAATTTGGAAAAGTATTGCTTTCTTGTGCGTCGCTTTTAAAAATCCAGAATTCTCGAAAATTAGCGAGATTTCCTGACTACTTTTCGATAGAACATCATTAATTTCTCATTTTTCATATTTTATTTCTAATCCGTCATCTCTCATCTCTCATCTCTCATCTCTCATCTCTCATCTCTCATCTCTCATCTCTCATCTCTCATCTCTCATCTCTCATCTCTCATCTCTCATCTCTCATCTCTCATCTCTCATCTCTCATCTCTCATCTCTCATCTCTCATCTCTCATCTCTCATCTCTCATCTCTCATCTCTCATCTCTCATCTCTCATCTCTCATCTCTCATCTCTCATCTCTCATCTCTCATCTCTCATCTCTCATCTCTCATCTCTCATCTCTCATCTCTCATCTCTCATCTCTCATCTCTCATCTCTCATCTCTCATCTCTCATCTCTCATCTCGCATCTCTCATCTCTCATCTCTCATCTCTCATCTCTCATCTCTCATCTCTCATCTCTCATCTCTCATCTCTCATCTCTCATCTCTCATCTCTCATCTCTCATCTCTCATCTCTCATCTCTCATCTCTCATCTCTCATCTCTCATCTCTCATCTCTCATCTCTCATCTCTCATCTCTCATCTCTCATCTCTCATCTCTCATCTCTCATCTCTCATCTCTCATCTCTCATCTCTCATCTCTCATCTCTCATCTCTCATCTCTCATCTCTCATCTCTCATCTCTCATCTCTCATCTCTCATCTCTCATCTCTCATCTCTCATCTCTCATCTCTCATCTCTCATCTCTCATCTCTCATCTCTCATCTCTCATCTCTCATCTCTCATCTCTCATCTCTCATCTCTCATCTCTCATCTCTCATCTCTTATCTCTCATCTCTCATCTCTCATCTCTCATCTCTCATCTCTCATCTCTCATCTCTCATCTCTCATCTCTCATCTCTCATCTCTCATCTCTCATCTCTCATCTCTCATCTCTCATCTCTCATCTCTCATCTCTCATCTCTCATCTCTCATCTCTCATCTCTCATCTCTCATCTCTCATCTCTCATCTCTCATCTCTCATCTCTCATCTCTTATCTCTCATCTCTCATCTCTCATCTCTCATCTCTCATCTCGCATCTCTCATCTCTCATCTCTCATCTCTCATCTCTCATCTCGCATCTCGCATCTCTCATCTCTCATCTCGCATCTCGCATCTCTCATCGGTCGTCTTTGAATTCTTTTTTTGTTTCGATTGTTGTAACACAAATGCAATAAAAAGTGCTTTGCTTATTTTTTCCAGGAACAAGCAGAAAACATCAATCATCAATTAACCAGACAGTTGAACGATCTAATTGGACGTCCGTATGAACTCAATCACAGGCCGTCAGACGTCTTCGTCCTTGAAACCATCAAAAGTTCGGACGACGCTAATCGCTGGGACCATGTAAGGATCCATCTAAAGCAGCAGCAGCTGCAAAGTCCATTTTCGAAGCGCTAATCTCCATCTCGACTTCATATTTCCACTGATTAAAACTCATCAATCTCAATCAGACTCCCGAGAGGGAGATCACGTCGATCTACCGAGATGCAATTTGTCCGGATCCCTAATGGAGGGACCGAAACAAAATCACTCCGGAACACAGGGACATGATGACCCAAAACAAAGAAAATCCTGGGAATCCTCAGACTTCTCAAATGAACCGAAAACATTCCTGTAAATTATGACGAAAAAAAAATGCTAACCAAATTAAATGGTTAATTTCATTTTGATCAGTTCTGGTTTCGAATTCCCAGTAGCAGAACCATACAAAACATTGGAGAACAAAAGTTCCCAAGAGATGAACTAAAACAAAAAAAAAACGTTCAAACAATTCGTGAATCACTGCCGATGGCTAATCGAGAATCACTGCAAAAAAAATAAAAAATAAAAATGAAACGATTCAAAAACATAATTTGCAATTCCGAAGATTCTTTCTTATTTTCGTTAAGCTGTAAGCTATGCGTGATTCAATTCGTTTCTTTTTTTTTCATTCTTTTCGGGTAGGTTATTGATTCTACTCAATGAGTGATAGCTGCTGGGCTCAACAGGTAATTGAACTCAAACGTTAGTTCAGGAAAGGAAGAAAAATAAAATTAAAAATAAACGTTCGAGACAGCTGAAAAAAACATAAGAAAGCTTTTGCCAAATTTCAACATTAAAAAAAAATTATTTTCTTACAACAACTCAATCATTTTTATTGCTTCGAAAACATTTGGTCAAAGGCAATTACTTTTCGACCAATCAAAAACACTTTTTTGCATAAACAAAAACTTTGAAATAACTTTGAACGATTTTTTGGAACATCTATTGAAACTTTCTAAACTCGAACCGAACATTTTCAGTGAATTATCAAACAACTTTGAATAATTCTGAATCTTAATTCAGGCCAATTAACGACAATTTATGTTGCTTTTTGCCCAAAGTTGACCTGAATGGGATTTCAGAATTATTCAAAATAGTCTACAAATTCACTGAAAATGATGGGTCCAAAGAAAAGATAGTTTCCAATTTGACAACTTTAACAATTTTGACAATTTTGAAAATTTCGATAATCTTGAAAATTTGACAATTTTTACAATTTTGACAATTTTGACAATTTTGACAATTTTGACAATTTTGACAATTTTGACAATTTTGACAATTTTGGCAATTTTGGCAATTTTGACAATTTTGACAATTTTGACAATTTTGACAATTTTGACAATTTTGACAATTTTGACAATTTTGACAATTTTGACAATTTTGACAATTTTGACAATTTTGACAATTTTGACAATTTTGACAATTTTGACAATTTTGACAATTTTGAAAATTTTGACAAATTTGACAATTTTGAATTCTGTTACAGTTTGAATTATTTAAGTCATAAATTAGTTTTGGTCATCCAAGGGTTATATTTTATCGTGAATAGAGCATGTTCCTGGGCAAGCATGCAATTAAAGTTTTTCCTGAAACCACCTACCCATTTGACAGTCAAACAAGACGCGGATTGGGTTGGAAGATCTCGCGGAACCCAGTATTTAGGATAAGATCGGAATTCCGGGGTCCAATCCATGTAAATGGCAGAAGCAAATGTGTAACGGGTCAATCCCAGGCACCGAATCGAAGAAAGTTCCCAAAGCATGTTCCCTGTGCGCAAAGAGTTTGCATAAATTATTGCTCGCGCTTAGTCTAATCGATAAATTTTGTATAATTTTTCCGCGCCAGCCACACTTTTGTGGACCGGTAGATTTTGCTTTGCTCGTTCCTTCGGTTTCTTGCGAGATCGATCTGATAAACGTGTGTCTTGTTACGAGCAATCTTAGTGTAGAGGGGCATATTTTCAGATATTTCTCGGCATTAATGAGGAGGTCCTGGAGGAGGGCAGAAAAGGTTATTCAAACGGTTTTTCGATTGGCACTTGGCATGGCCGAAATGTAGATGGCGTCAACTGATAATTTTGCAACATTTGTAATGTGCCAAGACAGTAAGACAACGAACTGCGCTTTTGAAATCTTCATTAGGCGGTTTTTCAGAAGTTTGGATAGCTTTCAACATTTCTTTCAATAAATTTTCTGGATTCGAATTTTATTGCGTGTAATTTTTATTTTTTAACAATCTTTTGAGAACTCACGACAGACCCCTGAATTGCATCCAACATGTCTCAAAACCTCTCCAAAGCGCTAAATGTTTAATCGCGGGATTGACAGTTGGACAGCCGAGCTCAACAGGTCCTCTGAAATTGGTTCTGTAAAACAACAGACAAACGGGCAATCATCAATCATCTCCGGGCTGGTTCAAATGTTCAAAGCAAAATCGTCCGCGCGCCCGAAAAGGTGCGAATGTGCAGCAATTTGCTTCGTGGAGTTGAGTTGTGCAGTTTCAAAGAAAATAAGCTGGGAAAGAAAACAACCTAAAATGATGAGAACCAAACTGGCGCTCACTTTTACAAATTTGATGGATGTTGGAACGGAAAAATATATTGCTTTTCAAAGCCGGGAGCAGCAGCGCCAAGTTCTAAAGATGAAATAAATCATCAGCGAAGGTGATGAGATGGGATTGAAATTTCGTTGTAGCATTGTGTTTTTTTGTTTTTCAAATATGAGTTTGAAGTTGGAAGACGTGAAGTCAATCGAAAAATTGTCCACAATTTGTTACATTTTCAAACGAGGAAAAATGTGGTGAAAGTCTTCTTTGACAAAAATTAACTTAAGAATTTGATTGAAGACAACTTTTTATTTTTTAAATATTTCATTTAAGATTTCATATTATGAATTTTCGAGGACAGCCTTGACCTGTTTTATATACTTTTGAACACTTCGGTTTTAAGTACTTACATTTTGATCAATTTTGGGGAATTTAAAATATCTTATCACAATTTTTGGAAAAAAGTAACTCATATAATATTTGGTTTATCTTAACTATTTTTCAGATTTTTTTTCAAATTTACTTCGTACAAATATGGTAAATTTTTTTTATTATTTTTTTTACAAAATTGACAAAATTGACAAAATTGACAAAATTGCATATTTGCCAAAATGGACAAAATTGACAAAATTGACAAAATTGACAAAATTGACAAAATTGACAAAATTGACAAAATTGACAAAATTGACAAAATTGACAAAATTGACAAAATTGACAAAATTGACAAAATTGACAAAATTGACAAAATGAAAAAATTGAGAAAATTGACAAAATTGACAAATTTGACAAAATTGAAAAAATTGACAAAATTGACAAAATTGACAAAATTGACAAAATTGACAAAATTGACAAAATTGACAAAATTGACAAAATTGACAAAATTGACAAAATTGACAAAATTGACAAAATTGACAAAATTGACAAAATTGACAAAATTGACAAAATTGACAAAATTGACAAAATTGACAAAATTGACAAAATTGACAATATTGACAAAATTGACTAAATTGACACAATTGACAAAATTGACAAAATTGACAAAATTGACAAAATTGACAAAATTGACAAAATTGACAAAAATTGACAATATTGACAAAATTGACAAAATTGACAAAATTGACAAAATTGACAAATTGACAAAATTGACAAAATTGACAAAATTGACAAAATTGACAAAATTGACAAAATTGACAAAATTGACAAAATTGACAAAATTGACAAAATTGACAAAATTGACAAAATTGACAAAATTGACAAAATTGACAAAATTGACAAAATTGACAAAATTGACTAAATTGACTAAATTGACATATTTGCCAAAATGGACAAAATTTACAAGATTGACAAAATTGACAAAATTGACAAAATTGACAAAATTGAAAAAATTGACAAAATTGACAAAAATGACAAAAATGACTAAATTGACAAAATTGACAAAATTGACAAAATTGACAAAATTGACTAAATTGAAAAAATTGACAAAATTGACAAAATTAACAAAATTGACAAAATTGACAAAATTGCCAAAATTGACAAAATTGACAAAATTGACAAAATTGACAAAATTGACAAAATTGACAAAATTGACAAAATTGACAAAATTGACAAAATTGACAAAATTGACAAATTGACAAAATTGACATATTTGCCAAAATGGACAAAATTTACAAGATTGACAAAATTGACAAAATTGACAAAATTGACAAAATTGACAAAATTGACAAAATTGAAAAAATTGACAAAATTGACAAAATTGACAAAAATGACAAAAATGACAAAATTGACAAAATTGACAAAATTGACAAAATTGACAAAATTGACAAAATTGACTAAATTGACAAAATTGACAAAATTGACAAAATTAACAAAATTGACAAAATTGACAAAATTGACAAAATTGACCAAAATTGACAAAATCGACAAAATTGACAAAATTGACAAAATTGACAAAATTGACAAAATTGACAAAATTGACAAAATTGACAAAATTGACAAAATTGACAAAATTGACAAAATTAACAAAATTGACAAAATTGACAAAATTGACAAAATAGACAAAATTGTCAAAATTGTCAAAATTGTCAAAATTGTCAAAATTGTCAAAATTGTCAAAATTGTCAAAAAAGTCAAAATTGTCAAAATTGACAAAATTGACAAAATTGTCAAAATTGTCAAAATTGTCAAAAATTGTCAAAATTGTCAAAATTGTCAAAATTGTCAAAATTGTCAAAATTGTCAAAATTGTCAAAATTGTCAAAATTGTCAAAATTGTCAAAATTGTCAAAATTGTCAAAATTGTCAAAATTGTCAAAATTGTCAAAATTGTCAAATTGTCAAAATTGTCAAAATTGTCAAAATTGTCAAAATTGTCAAAATTGTCAAAATTGTCAAAATTGTCAAAATTGTCAAAATTGTCAAAATTGTCAAAATTGTCAAAATTGTCAAAATTGTCAAAATTGTCAAAATTGTCAAAATTGTCAAAATTGTCAAAATTGTCAAAATTGTCAAAATTGTCAAAATTGTCAAAATTGTCAAAATTGTCAAAATTGTCAAAATTGTCAAAATTGTCAAAATTGTCAAAATTGTCAAAATTGTCAAAATTGTCAAAATTGTCAAAATTGTCAAAATTGTCAAAATTGTCAAAATTGTCAAAATTGTCAAAATTGTCAAAATTGTCAAAATTGTCAAAATTGTCAAAATTGTCAAAACTGTCAAAATTGTCAAAATTGTCAAAATTGTCAAAATTGTCAAAATTGTCAAAATTGTCAAAATTGTCAAAATTGTCAAAATTGTCAAAATTGTCAAAATTGTCAAATTGTCAAAATTGTCAAAATTGTCAAAATTGTATAAATTGTAAAAATTGTGAAATTGTGAAAATTGACGAAATTTTCAAAATTGTCAAAATTGTCAAAATTGTCAAAATTGTCAAAATTGTCAAAATTGTCAAAATTGTCAAAATTGTCAAAATTGTCAAAATTGTCAAAATTGTCAAAATTGTCAAAATTGTCAAAATTGTCAAAATTGCCAAAATTGTCGAAATTGTCAAAATTGTCAAAATTGTCAAAATTGTCAAAATTGTCAAAATTGTCAAAATTGTCAAAATTGTCAAAATTGTCAAAATTGTCAAAATTGTCAAAATTGTCAAAATAGTCAAAATTGTCAAAATTGTCAAAATTGTCAAAATTGTCAAAATTGTCAAAATTGTCAAATTGTCAAAATTGTCAAAATTGTCAAAATTGTCAAAATTGTCAAAATTGTCAAAATTGTCAAAATTGTCAAAAATTGTCAAAATTGTCAAAATTGTCAAAATTGTCAAAATTGTCAAAATTGTCAAAATTGTCAAAATTGTCAAAATTGTCAAAATTGTCAAAATTGTCAAAATTGTCAAATTGTCAAAATTGTCAAAATTGTCAAAATTGTCAAAATTGTCAAAATGTCAAAATTGTCAAAATTGTCAAAATTGTCAAAATTGTCAAAATTGTCAAAATTGTCAAAATTGTCAAAATTGTCAAAATTGTCAAAATTGTCAAAATTGTCAAAATTGTCAAAATTGTCAAAATTGTCAAAATTGTCAAAATTGACAAAATTGTCAAAACTGTCAAAATTGTCAAAATTGTCAAAATTCTCAAAATTGCCAAAATTGTCAAAATTGTCAAAATTGTCAAAATTGTCGAAATTGTCAAAATTGTCAAAATTGTAAAAATTGTAAAAATTAAAAAAATTGTGAAATTGTCAAAATTGACAAAATTGTCAAATTGTCAAAATTGTCAAAATTGTCAAAATTGTCAAAATTGTCAAAATTGTCAAAATTGTCAAAATTGTCAAAATTGTCAAAATTGTCAAAATTGTCAAAATTGCCAAAATTGTCAAAATTGTCAAAATTGTCAAAATTGTCAAAATTGTCAAAATTGTCAAAATTGTCAAAATTGTCAAAATTGTCAAAATTGTCAAAATTGCCAAAATTTTTAAATTGTCAAAATTGTCAAAATTGTCAAAATTGTCAAGATTGTCAAAATTGTCAAAATTGTCAAAATTGTCAAAATTGTCAAAATTGTCAAAATTGTCAAAATTGTCAAAATTGTCAAAATTGTCAAAATTGTCAAAATTGTCAAAATTGTCAAAATTGTCAAATTTGTCAAAATTGTCAAAATTGTCAAAATTGTCAAAATTGTCAAAATTGTCAAAATTGTCAAAATTGTCAAAATTGTCAAAATTGTCAAAATTGTCAAAATTGTCAAAATTGTCAAAAATGTCAAAATTGTCGAAATTGTCAAAATTGTCAAAATTGTCAAAATTGTCAAAATTGTCAAAATTGTCAAAATTGTCAAAATTGTCAAAATTGTCAAAATTGTCAAAATTGTCAAAATTGTCAAAATTGTCAAAAATTGTCAAAATTGTCAAAATTGTCAAAATTGTCAAAATTGTCAAAATTGTCAAAATTGTCAAAATTGTCAAAATTGTCAAAATTGTCAAAATTGTCAAAATTGTCAAAATTGTCAAAATTGTCAAAATTGTCAAAATTGTCAAAATTGTCAAAATTGTCAAAATTGTCAAAATTGTCAAAATTGTCAAAATTGTCAAAATTGTCAAAATTGTCAAAATTGTCAAAATTGTCAAAATTGTCAAAATTGTCAAAATTGTCAAAATTGTCAAAATTGTCAAAATTGTCAAAATTGTCAAAATTGTCAAAATTGTCAAAATTGTCAAAATTGTCAAAATTGTCAAAATTGTCAAAATTGTCAAAATTGTCAAAATTGTCAAAATTGTCAAAATTGTCAAAATTGTCAAAATTGTCAAAATTGTCAAATTGTCAAAATTGTCAAAATTGTCAAAATTGTCAAAATTGTCAAAATTGTCAAAATTGTCAAAATTGTCAAAATTGTCAAAATTGTCAAAATTGTCAAAATTGTCAAAATTGTCAAAATTGTCAAAATTGTCAAAATTGTCAAAATTGTCAAAATTGTCAAAATTGTCAAAATTGTCAAATTGTCAAAATTGTCAAAATTGTCAAAATTGTCAAAATTGTCAAAATTGTCAAAATTGTCAAAATTGTCAAAATTGTCAAAATTGTCAAAATTGTCAAAATTGTCAAAATTGTCAAAATTGTCAAAATTGTCAAAATTGTCAAAATTGTCAAAATTGTCAAAACTGTCAAAATTGTCAAAATTGTCAAAATTGTCAAAATTGTCAAAATTGTCAAAATTGTCAAAATTGTCAAAATTGTCAAAATTGTCAAAATTGTCAAAACTGTCAAAATTGTCAAAATTGTCAAAATTCTCAAAATTGCCAAAATTGTCAAAATTGTCAAAATTGTCAAAATTGTCGAAATTGTCAAAATTGTCAAAATTGTAAAAAATTGTAAAAATTGTGAAAATTGTGAAAATTGTCAAAATTGTCAAAATTGTCAAAATTGTCAAAATTGTCAAAATTGTCAAAATTGTCAAAATTGTCAAAATTGTCAAAATTGTCAAAATTGTCAAAATTGTCAAAATTGTCAAAATTGTCAAAACTGTCAAAATTGTCAAAATTGTCAAAATTGTCAAAATTGTCAAAATTGTCAAAATTGTCAAAATTGTCAAAACTGTCAAAATTGTCAAAATTGTCAAAATTCTCAAAATTGCCAAAATTGTCAAAATTGTCAAAATTGTCAAAATTGTCAAAATTGTCGAAATTGTCAAAATTGTCAAAATTGTAAAAATTGTAAAAATTAAAAAAATTGTGAAAATTGTCAAAATTGACAAAATTGTCAAAATTGTCAAAAATTGTCAAAATTTTCAAAATTGTCAAAATTGTCAAAATTGTCAAAATTGTCAAAATTGTCAAAATTGTCAAAATGTCAAAATTGTCAAAATTGTCAAAATTGTCAAGATTGTCAAAATTGTCAAAATTGTCAAAATTGTCAAAATTGTCAAAATTGTCAAAATTGTCAAAATTGTCAAAATTGTCAAAATTGTCAAAATTGTCAAAATTGTCAAAATTGTCAAAATTGTCAAAATTGTCAAAATTGTCAAAATTGTCAAAATTGTCAAAATTGTCAAAATTGTCAAAATTGTCAAAATTGTCAAAATTGTCAAAATTGTCAAAATTGTCAAAATTGTCAAAATTGTCAAAATTGTCAAAATTGTCAAAATTGTCAAAATTGTCAAAATTGTCAAAATTGTCAAAATTGTCAAAATTGTCAAAATTGTCAAAATTGTCAAAATTGTCAAAATTGTCAAAATTGTCAAAATTGTCAAAATTGTCAAAATTGTCAAAATTGTCAAAATTGTCAAAATTGTCAAAATTGTCAAAATTGTCAAAATTGTCAAAATTGTCAAAATTGTCAAAATTGTCAAAATTGTCTAAATTGTCTAAATTGTCAAAATTGTCAAAATTGTCAAAATTGTCAAAATTGTCAAATTGTCAAAATTGTCAAAATTGTCAAAATTGTCAAAATTGTCAAAATTGTCAAAATTGTCAAAATTGTCAAAATTGTCAAAATTGTCAAAATTGTCAAAATTGTCAAAATTGTCAAAATTGTCAAAATTGTCAAAATTGTCAAAATTGTCAAAATTGTCAAAATTGTCAAAATTGTCAAAATTGTCAAAATTGTCAAAATTGTCAAAATTGTCAAAAATTGTCAAAATTGTCAAAATTGTCAAAATTGTCAAAATTGTCAAAATTGTCAAAATTGTCATAATTGTCAAAATTGTCAAAATTGTCAAAATTGTCAAATTGTCAAATTGTCAAAATTGTCAAAATTGTCAAAATTGTCAAATTGTCAAAATTGTCAAAATTGTCAAAATTGTCAAAATTGTCAAAATTGTCAAAATTGTCAAAATTGTCAAAATTGTCAAAATTGTCAAAATTGTCAAAATTGTCAAAATTGTCAAAATTGTCAAAATTGTCAAAATTGTCAAAATTGTCAAAATTGTCAAAATTGTCAAAATTGTCAAAATTGTCAAAATTGTCAAAATTGTCAAAATTGTCAAAATTGTCAAAATTGTCAAAATTGTCAAAATTGTCAAAATTGTCAAAATTGTCAAAATTGTCAAAATTGTCAAAATTGTCAAAATTGTCAAATTGTCAAAATTGTCAAAATTGTCAAAATTGTCAAAATTGTCAAAATTGTCAAAATTGTCAAAATTGTCAAAATTGTCAAAATTGTCAAAATTGTCAAAATTGTCAAAATTGTCAAAATTGTCAAAATTGTCAAAATTGTCAAAATTGTCAAAATTGTCAAATGTCAAATTGTCAAAATTGTAAAATTGTCAAAATTGTCAAAATTGTCAAATTGTCAAAATTGTCAAAATTGTCAAAATTGTCAAAATTGTCAAAATTGTCAAAATTGTCAAAATTGTCAAAATTGTCAAAATTGTCAAAATTGTCAAAATTGTCAAAATTGTCAAAATTGTCAAAATTGTCAAAATTGTCAAAATTGTCAAAATTGTCAAAATTGTCAAAATTGTCAAAATTGTCGAAATTGTCAAAATTGTCAAAATTGTCAAAATTGTCAAAATTGTCAAAATTGTCAAAATTGTCAAAATTGTCAAAATTGTCAAAATTGTCAAAATTGTCAAAATTGTCAAAATTGTCAAAATTGTCAAAATTGTCAAAATTTTCAAAATTGTCAAAATTGTCAAAATTGTCAAAATTGTCAAAATTGTCAAATTGTCAAAATTGTCAAAATTGTCAAAATTTTCAAATTGTCAAAATTGTCAAAATTGTCAGAATTGTTAAAATTGTCAAAATTGTCAAAAAATTAGACATTTTTCCAGAACAAAAAAAAAAGGTTTTTCGAATCATAAATGAATTTTAATCCACATCAGATTTCCATCCGATCAACGGCATTCGGATGAGATCATCTTCGTCAATCCGATGATGGTGGAAACTCAAGGCCGTTTGCCGTTTGCAGAAGGTAATAATTTGCGAATTTTCCGAATGG